>NC_139632.1:11386036-11401036 GCF_964638095.1 Poromitra crassiceps
ACTTCACTTCCAGTTTATTTGTAGATTTACATTAGGTCATGGCGACCTTCATCAGAATGAAGCTGGAAGTGGCAGAACAGGTTAGTCACATCATCAGTGATGTCATAAAATCACGATTGCTCGAGTGACCATCACTGATGATGTCATAGGCATTGTGACATTACTGACTAAAATCATCACAAATCTCACAATGTGGGACCAAAAACGTGACCAAAATCGCTGACAGACAGACAGACAGACAGACAGACAGACAGACAGACAGACAGACAGACAGACAGACAGACAGACGTCACTTTGGCAATTTTATGTATGAATGAATGAATGAATGAATGAATAAATGATCATGATGATGATGATGATGATGATGGCTGCTAAACAATAACTCCAGGGAAAGTGATTTGCCAATACTGATGATCTGTAATCATGTGTGTGGCTTGTGTACTGATGAGTAATCATGTGTGAGTGGGTTGTGAGGTAAAGGTCAGGTGGATGCTAACGTGCTCACAGGGAACGATGAGAGCCACTGAGGACCATCAGTCAGTACACCACAACAACCCCCTAAAACCCGGGACAATAGTGGTTGTGCGGACTAAAGGTATATCATGAAAACTGGACTCACGCTCAAAAAATGGCTGTTGCTTCCTTGTTTCTTTGCTTACAGCAGAAAGCAGACTCTGTTTATTTCCAATAATTCATATTATGGGCATCTGTCTGTCGAATCGTTCTTATCAAATCAGCTTTATCAGAATCAGAAATACTTTATTGATCCCCGAGGGGAAATTGGGTGCAGTTGCTCACAATATAGGGAAAAATAGGCCTAGAGACAGAAAGTTATGAATAATAGAAATAAGACAATAAAATAACAATAAACAAAATATAAATGGGAGCTAGGGTTCTGTCTGTCTGTTTCTCTGTCCCACTGATGATATCATCAGTGATGTCATAAATTCGATGTCATCAGTGATGTCATCAGTGATGATGTCATCAGTGATGTCATCACTCTGAGGCTCACGGGAGAGACTGGGGGAGATGAGAGAGAGAGACTGAGGGAGAGGGAGAGGAGGAGGGGGAGGGAGGGAGAGAGAGGGGGGAGAGACTGAGGGAGAGAGAGAGAGGGGGAGAAAGACTGAGGGAGATGTGCACCAATAGGGCAAGGCCACACTGCAGCTGAGCTGCAGGCAAGGCCGTGCAGTGGCCGAGCTGCGAATGCGAGCTGCAGGGCCAGCTCAGCGAGCTGCAGGATGGGCGAGGCCGCGCAGTGAGCGAGCCTAGGAATCGAGCACGTGTATTCAGTGCGCGAGATGCCTAGCATATATATATATATAAACCAATTAGCTGACCTCTTTACAGCAGCGTCGGTCTTGTCCTTGGTCTGTTTCTGCTCCGTCGTCTGGGCTTCAGCCTTCTGGAGCAAGAAGCCGATTTTGTGCTTGATGTCTTTGGCACTGCAGGGGAAGCAGCGAGAAATGCATTCAGTTTATTTATTTATATCATTATCATTTGCATGTTCAGTATGAAGATCTGCCTTAACCATGGAGCAATGTAATTAATGTGTAATTGTGTTTTTTAAGTTATTTCTACATATGCCTTTTCATAATCAGCTGTTGAATTGCAATCAATTTCTAGTTCAGTGGTTCTCAAACCTTTTGGGCTTCAGTACCCACTTTCCCTGATTTCTGAATCCTACTACCCCCTTTACCCGACTATAACATTTTGCTTAGAAAACTGCAAGAGAAAAACTATAGCATGATGAAATGATCCCATTTTGAAGAATATCGCATTACAACATAAGAAGAAATGGAATGAAGGATTTACAATTAGTGCCTCCTGGGCAGATTTATTTTAACATTTTTTATGATTTATTTTTCCATTTTTCCATTTACCCCTTTCTCTCAAGTAACCCCTGTACCTGCACGTGCCCCTTAGTCCTCTAGGGGTACGCGTACCCCAGTTTGTGAAGCACTGTCAGAAAGCAGTGGAAAGTTAAGTTTCACTTTGCAATCTACTATATTCAAGTGCTGTGATGCAGTTTCAAACAGCTTGATCCACCTGTTGCTCGAGCCACTTCAGGCTTACCTTTTCAAGCATGTTGCAGGGAGTGTTGCGAGTCCTTTACACATGGTGGATTTGCTACAGATCCAGATCCAGTGGAAGGTAGATTCAACAGTATGATGGTACGCAGCTGAGAGTTGATAGCCGTCTCCTCAGTCAGCCAACTGTGGGAGTCTCCACCCCCGACAGTGGTTTTATACCTCGAGGATCCACGCTGACAGAGGACTGACCAATCACACCAGACTCTGTGTGTGTGTATGTGTGTGTGTGTGTGTGTGTGTGTGTGTGTGTGTGTGTATCTGTGTGTGTGAGTGTGAGAGAGAGACACAGAGAGAGCAGATGGGAAAGGATAGGAGTGTGTAAGCAAATCAAAAGGTGTTCCACTGCATGGTCTGCATTATGGCCGTCCCAGCTCTGAAGGGAAAGTTCTCCCTCTGATGCTCTTCCACTGTTATATTATCATCGTCTGTTCGATCAGTATTATTTTGATCAAGCGTTGTCATTTACGTTTTTTATGTATCCACTTTCTCTCAACCTGCCTTTCTTCATGTAGGCCTAGTGACTTCCTACATTTCCCACAATGCATTTCGACAGCACCCAGAGAACCATGTGTTTGCATCCAGCTGTAGGTGTGAGGTGTAAGTCTTCTGTGATGAATCTCTCGCTGATTGTTGAGCGTCTCGGAGAAAGAAGTCCTCGCACTTTGATTCTGAGGGACTGGCACCAGAACCTGGTGTTTACTGTTTTGGATCAAACAGCAGCATTGTACTCCATTGTAGGTGCTGAAAATATCTCAGTATGATCCGTGTGTCATATAGGCTGTACTTGAAAACCAGGGGGTTCCTCCATATATAACCCCCCCACTAAAAACATGCAGAAGATCAGATCGTCATCGTCATCCGACCAGTGACGACAACATCCGAAGTTGGTCCCCGGGCGCTGTACGAGAAAGCGACCACTGCTCCTGGCCTGCCCCTCGGAGGAAAGGACATGCCTGGATGGGTTAAATGCAGAGGACACTTTTCACCGGCCACCGTCAGCATGAGTGTGTTGTGGCCGCATGCATGTATTGTGGTGTTCGTGTGACAATAAAAGACGGGCTTGTCCGTTACGAGTATGCTCACCTGAGCTTCTCAGTGAGCCATTAGCTCAAACGAGTAACAGCTGCATTGGGAAAAATAGCATAGTTGGGGAGGAAAAGGCTAGGCAAGAAGTTTATAGTAGGTTCAAGAACCTACATTCTGTGACCATTCTATGGCTAAGATGTTTAGATGATAGATTTTTTTTTTCTTTTGGATTATTTTTGGGGCCTTTTTGCCCTGCATAGGGCAGTTTGCAGATAGGACGGGTGGGGAGAGAGAGGGGGGATGACATGCAACAAAGGACCATGAGTTGGATTCAAACCCGGTTCGGCCACGCCAAGAACAAAGCCTTTGTGGCACGCGTTCTACCAGGTGAGCCACTGGTACGCCCCGTTTAGATGATTGATTTGATATGGATATTTTATAATAACTAGGCATCTCACTAAAAGTAACAATACTTGAGTAGGATTTGTCGTAGTAGTCCTTCCACCTCTGGTTGGGAGAGCAGGTCGCGTGTGGCGGACAGAGCGACAGCAACCACCCACCAGTTCCCATGTCCGGATGGTGAGATGTGGTTCTCGAGATGTGCGAAGGTCACACACACACACACACACACACACACACACACACACACACACACACACACACACACACACACACACACACACACACACACACACACACACACACACACACACACACACACATACACACACTACACACACACACACACACACACACACACACACACACACACACACACACACACACACACACACACACACACACTCACACACACACACACACACACACACACACACACACACACACACACACACACACACACACACACACTCACACACACACACACACACACACACACACACACACACACACACTCACACACACTCACAGAAAGTGCCCAATCAAAACGTGCCTGTTCTGAACGAGTTGATTGCTTGGTCTGTATAAGGGCCAAGCAATCAACTTACTGCTGAGCCTTGTGGAGGTGTCATAAGGCTCAGCAGTGAGTTCTGTTCTGCACAAAAGGATTGTCAAAGGGAGCATAATCATCGACTTGGAGGCAAGGTGATGACTGTGTGATATCACTGTTCCTCACCACAGGACCCTGATACACTCAAAGGACACACTGAATCACCACAGCGTGAGTGTGTAAGGGTATGACTCATATAGTTACATGAGTCTTTCAGAAAGTCTTTCAGAAAAGAAAAATCTTTCCTCAGTTTTTCCTCAGTCCAAATCTACTTGCAATAGACTTTAGACAGTGGCATCATCATATCATCATCATCATCATCATCATCATCATCATCATCATCATCATCATCATACTATAAAGTCTGTCTGTCTGTCTGTCTGTCTGTCTGTCTGTCTGTCTGTCTGTGTGCGCGTTCAGATTCAGATTCAGATTACTTTATTTATCCCAGAAGGGCAATGCAGTTTCACAGCCTACCCAACACCTTAAAAGCTCACAGGCGAGCAACAAAATTTGACTCCTGACAGATATGACAAGACATAACATAATGTAACAGCATGACATACAAATAAAACATAAAATACCATGTTGGAGATAACAGATCAATTTGCATAAGAACATGAACAAGAAATAGCACATTTATGTCTCCAGATATTGCAGATCAGATCTCCTGCCGTATGTGACATTTTGTTATATTGTTTAAGCTGGCACATGCAATGTGAAAACAGAGAACCAACAGAGAGATGACATTAATAATGATATTATAGCAGCTATATTACCGGTACATTATTTATTTATTTAGTTATAGTTAGTTAGTTAGTTGGTTAGTTGGTTAGTTGGTTGGTTGGTTGGTTGGTTGGAGTTAGTTAGTTAGTTAGTTAGTTCGTTCGTTCGTTCATTAGTTAGTTAGTTAGTTTGTTAGTTTGTTAGTTAGTTTGTTCATTAGTTCGTTAGTTGGTTATTTGTATTAGTTTTTAGTAGTTATTTCACATACAGATTACAATACGTACTTGTGCCTTATTAAATTTAAAGCCATGGTAGAATCATGTGTATGGATCACATGCAATGTTTGTGAAGACTTATGTTTTCATGGGCCAAACAATTCTGCTGCTGTGTGTTGTTGGTTAATGTCCACCTCATGGGTGCTTATAGGGACAAGTGTGTGTTTGTCTGGAACTGTAAATGATGAAATGTAGAGAAAAAATAGAAAGAATTATCTTTTCCCCCACCTATTTTTATATTCTGAATTCCCAATTTTGATCTATGTTCTGTAAACCCCAGGGGCCCCTGGGCACGGAAGCTCTCAGTGGGCCAGGGGCCGGTTGCACAAAGCACCTTAACTCATTCACCGCCAATGACGTCTTTGACGTGTTATCAGAAATAGCCCTCCCCGCCAATGACGTGTTTGACGTGTTTTTGTTTTTATTACTGCAGGGCATAGTTTAAACACTTCCCCAGCCTGTCACATGGTATCAGGTCCCTATCATCTAAGACAACACGTGAACAAACACATACCGCAGCTGTTGTTTTGAAATTGAGCAGGAGGAAAAGCAGAAAACTGGTAACGCTTCCTTGTGCAGACAGGAGAAACGCCATTGAAACGCGCCTCGGCGCGCTGCACGAGCTGGAGTCGCCTTCCTCTGTGCCAGCCGGGAGAAAGTAATCAAGAGATGTGTTTGATCATCGGAGGAATGAGGAAATGATCGATCAGTTTGCGAGGGCGGTGAGGACGTGTTGAATAGCCGAGGGGAAAACGGGAACGATCAGATAGCAGGGGATATGACAGGGAGACATGGACGAGGAAGGGTGCAAAATAAACACACAACAGCAAGGCACAAGGCAGAAGCGGGAGTCAGAGCAGCCCGCTGTCCTTTCTCAAGAGCTATTCAGTTGGTTCATGTAATCGCTGGGCTGCGTGCCCTCCAGTGTTGCTCCTGGCCAATCCCAGCGCCACAGGGCGTGGTTATTGCTTATCATATGTGGGGTTAGAAATCTAAAAGGGGGATCGTGTGTGTGTGTGTGTGTGTGTGTGTGTGTGTGTGTGTGTCTGTCTGTCTGTCTGTCTGTCTGTCTGTCTGTCTGTCTGTCTGTCTGTCTGTCTGTCGGTGTGTCTGTCTGTCTGTCTGTCTGTCTGTCTGTCTGTCTGTCTGTCTGCACACTCACTCACACCGAGTAAACTGTATTGTTGAATGTAAAAAAAAAGCACTTCATGTGTATATATATATATATATATTTTTTTTTTTTGTCATTTGTGTCCTAACGAATAATATTTACATGTCTGATGTCAATACAGTTCAAAATAAAAGAATTGAGAGCGAGTTCTGCATGAGATTGTGTGCATAAATACATAAATGCCATTTTCTGCAATTTCTTTTCTCAGAGAGACATTTTGGGGGAAAACAGGGTGTATATAAATGGCTATAAGTAGAGTACAGAACATGCTAAAAGCTCACTTTTTTTTCCCTGGTGAACCCAGAGACGTACATCTTCATTTTGAGGTATTGCAAATCACTCTGGTGCTAATAGATAATTTACTGTGGGTCTTGAAAGATGACCAACAATTATGAAAATCTTTGGCCTGTGCTAAATATTGGCAGTCCTAAACTGGCGGTGAATGAGTTAAGTTAAGATTTTCCTTAGAGTCCGTAAAATTATGTCCATAAAATAAAATCGGTTACACAAAACACCCTAAATCTTCTCCTTAAGGTTAAACATTTTAAGGAAAACGTAAGCACAAGATTTAAGGGTGATTGGTGCAACCAATTTTGTTTTATGGACACCTTAACTCGGACTCTAAGGAAAATCTTAACTTAAGGGGCTTTGTGGAACCAGCCCCAGACTGGTTTCTGAGACCAATGGAAGCTGTCCACATGCAGCTGAAGTGGCCAGGCTTTGTTGCTGGAGTCATGGTGTTGGAGCATGGTTTTCTAGACAGGTGACGTTAAGTTTTTTGGACCAGAATTCCCCCACATTTTTGTTAGGTGAGGCCATATTGAGGTGCTGACATTCAGCCCTAACCTTTATAAGGTTATGTTTCATTGCGGAGGGCTATGCTCTTCTACACCCTGTGAGGTCAGTTGGTAGTGAAAAGTCTGAAGGGCCACAGGGAGGAGTAGGGTTTCCAAGTAAGGCTCATTTGGAGTGCCCTTCCTCATCATGCTTCAGGACCGTCACATGTGGCAGATCTATTTCACTCGATTATTTGTGATTATGTGAAGTCTTCAAATTGTGCTATGACCTTTGGATTTTAATGTTTTTTATTGTTTATTATTTTGCTTTGTAATACATCTTTCTCAATCTTTTTATTTCTCTATGCTCTTTTCTTTTCATCTCTTTTATGTAAAGCACTTTGAATTGCCTCTTGTTTAATGTGCTATAACAAATAAACTTGCCTTGCCCAAACTATGCTATAGTTATTCATGCATGCGCTGTGAAGCTCTTAGGTGATGGATGCAATATAGTGTGTTATTTGCAAATCGCTATGAACTATTGTGTCACTGTCTATAATACAGTTTACTCAGAGCAATTTTTACAATCTATTACTATCTTAATTTGTCCATACACTTCTAACCTAAAAGAAAGCTGAAGGACTAAAGCCCAATTTATGTTTCGTCTGCCGACACTTTTGAAACGGTCGCCGACAGAAATGAGGACTTGAGTCGACACTTTCAAGTGTCGGCGAGCAGTGTCTGCTACCTACTGTAGTGAAATTTCTAGTGTGGCTGACTACGTCATAGTGTTGCGCAAGTCTAATTGGCTATATAGACGGCACGCGCTTGACTTCCTTGTTTTGGTTTTCGCTGATTGAAATGAATGAACGTGTCCCCGCTATTTCTATCAGCCTGTCCTTGATGTATGACATCGTGACCAATTTCCCAGAGAGAGAGGATGTGAGTTAATGTGTGGTTGTGTGTCGTTTATATGCGGCTGCAGCCAAGTACGTTACATCTTGCCTCCGAGGTGGTTTCACTGTGCATTCCATTCCCTCTCTTTTCTTGGCTGTCTGCTTATAGTGTTCGAGTGTCACGTGACCGTTGAACCGAGGCGAACGTTCACTGAAGTATAAATGCAACACCATGAGCGACACTTTCTTTTTCGTCTGCGACCATGTGCTTTCTAATACTTTCTAATAAGCATAAATTAAGCTTAATCCTTCTTCTGTTTAAGTGGATCCTCAAACCAATGTCCCTTAATTGCCACTTGGTCAGGGGTTATAGCCTCTCAGAGAAAGAGGGCCGTGCAGATGGCTTTGATCAGCTCATTCATCACGACCTGAAAGGGTTAACTCATTTCACCTGTGCACCATCACTCCCCGATAATAAACAAATGAGATTAAGTTATGAAGGCAGGGCAGTTGAAAATTCAAAGTCTTCAGGATAATAAGCACACGCTGTAGCCATTATCTCTCTCTCTCTCTCTCTCTCTCTCTCATGACCTCATATCTAAATCTATGTGCCCTGAACAGCGTCTCCTTTCATCTGAAACGCAGCCTGGATTCTTTGCTCTGAGTGGTCTGAAGCACAGGCACGTACTGTACCTTTCCCTAGAGACTCGTACCCAACATCTGTAGGCATTTTGGCCTGGAGGGCGGCCAGACGCAACCTGTGAGGGACAAAACACAAATCAAACAGAGAGCAGCTAACCTTTGAAAGTTGTTGTTCGACCACAGCAGAGATGAGAGGATGCTAGATGTTTCTGCGTTCTCTCTGCTTTTAGCTTACGTAAGTGTGTGTGTGTGTGTGTGTGTGTGTGTGTGTGTGTGTGTGTGTGTGTGTGTGTGTGTGTGTATGTGTGTATGTTGAGAGTCCACCTAGACCGAGTCAAGACCAAGACCGAGGGGGGGGGGAATCCCAACCAGGGGTACGTGTACCCCTAGGGGTACTTGGGCAGCTTGCCAAATGTTACATTACTGATAAATGGCTCAAAAACGTCAGTTGCTGTCACTCCAGATTCAGGTTTAGGGGAGCTTGGTTACAAAAGGAAAAGGAGGCCATGCCCATACACTGGTAGTTCAGTGGAAAATATATTTTGTATGGATTTCTTTGCATGTCATATTACACTAAAAGCTCTAGAACAAATTTAGGAGCATCATCTGGAGTAGAAAATAACTTCAAAATAACACAATTAGAGAATGCAGAACAATGCAATGACTGTTTTGATCATAGTTGCACTGTTATCTCTCCCTACAATATAGTTTTTTTTTTACCTTTATTTATACAGGGAGAGTCTCACTGAGAGCAATGCTCTCTTTTTCAGGAGTGCCCTGTTCACATTCTCACACACATTCATACCTGGAAGCTGACCAGTACAACCACAGTCTGATCTGCTGGCCACTGATCAGCTCCACTGGAGCAGTTGGGGTTAAGGGCCTTGCTCAAGGACACCTCAGTGGTGGTAATGAGGGAGGGGCAAGCGCTGCCTTTTCACTTTCCCCACCCAGATTTATCCTGCCGGTCCCGGGGATTGAACCGACGACCTTCTGGTCACAAGCTCGCTTCTCTAACCATTGGGCCACCACTGCCCCTATATAGTCATATGGAGTTCTGGACAAAATCAATTCTAATGACACAAGACACCAAACTCTTATCACATGGATGTCTCCTAATGGGAACAAACAAAGTTAGGGGTCCTTGTTCTGAGAAGATGAACGAATCCCTGCTCTCGACAGTGGACAGAAGTGGGTGGTAGTTTAATGGGAAACGCCAGCACCATCTTGGATTGCGTTCACACACACAGTGCGGGGGCCAGGTGTATTTGGGTACCTCTCAGCAAAGTGTTCTTTCAAAATGTACCTTCTAGATTATTATGTATCGCTGGCTCCTGTTGACTGGCGCTCATGCAGAAACATGGCTGTGATAACACAATAGAGCTGCGTTTATACAACAGTAAGGCGACGACAGCTCGCTGCGTTCCCGGTACACACAGCAGCCTCTGCAGGCAAACAGGGACACGTCCCAGACCAGCTCCTCTGAACCACATGCAACCACTGCAAACAGAAAACCCGTACAAACGGGGCAGAACCGAGATGCAGTGGCCTGTTACTGTAATTTAGAGAGATGAGAGAGAAAGATGAAACGAGACAATGCAGCATAGAATCAAAGTCAAACTAAATTACATAATAGCCGAGAGACGGCAGAAAGTCTAGTATGATGTAGAGTAGAGGGCAATACATTAAATGGCATTAGGTGAAAACTGTGTTCTTTCAATTTGATCATAATTGTGCATGTTTTCACCGCAATTAAAATATGTCATGCTCATATATGGTTGAAAAAGTTTTGCGCCGCTTTGTGCTTATATTATATTAAGCCCTTTGAAAACAGAGGGCTTAATGTGCTTGTAATCCAAGCACAATAGTAAGGGATAATCAATGAGTTAGGTGTTAGGTGTGTGTTAAACTTCGCCAACAAACCCGTCGTGCATTAAAACCATTTAACGCACATCTAATCTTTGATACCCCACTTATACCATCGTCATTTACCAAACAATATCAAATCAAAACCTGTTTGGTGAAAGTTTTGCACTCAAAATCGAAAGGTTATGAAGCAAGCGGTTACCATTGTCATGACAAGGAATTATTCAAGTTGTTTCAAAACACTTGCCATTATGCCATTATGGGGCACGGTGGCTCAGTGGTAGAGCTGTCGCCTCGCAGTCAGAAGGTCCTGAGTTCGATTCTCGCCTGGGACACTGTGGGCGCTGTGGTTGTGTTCCCCCCCATATCTTCAGTGCTTACTGCCCAGGTGGGGTATCTCGTCATAAGGGCCTTTCTGTCTGTGTGGAGTTTGCATGTTCTCCCCGTGCTCCCCCAGGGGGGTTCCTCCGTATATAACCCCCCCCCATTAAAAACATGCAGAAGATCAGATCGCCATCGTCATCCGACCAGTGACGACAACATCCGAAGTCGGTCCCGGGCGCTGTACGAGAAAAAGCGACCACTGCTCCTGGCCTGCCCCCCGGAGGAAAGGACAAAGCCAGGATGGGTTAAATGCAGAGGACAAATTTCACCGGCCACCGTCAGCATGTGTGTGTTGTGGCCCTCCGTGCATGTGTTGATTGTAATCGTGTGACAATAAAGACGGGCTTGTCCGTCTGAAATCGTGTCGTGTTTTTTAATCGTGTTTTTAAGCCATTAGGAAGCCCTTATGACCAAAGTGATAACGAGTTGAACGGCATTGAGTTATTTCAGTTAACACTTCAAAGGCATTCACAAGAGAGTGTGGATCCGAGTATACATCCACGCCAGTGTTTCTGATCATTTTCCCTAAGACCCACAGAATATTTTCACCGAAAACGCCCGTCTATCCCCAGAAAGCTGAAATGTACACGGTGTGAGGGCTCACAAACCCGAGTACTAATTTACCTGACAGGAAAAGTGACTTGTGTTTACCAGCGTCTGGTGAAAAAAATCCTCCAGCTTTGAGTGACTGTCACAAGTCCGTATGACAGCGCGTCGCGCTCGGGCAAAGCTAACGCTTTGAGGCACCAGGCTGGAGCTGTTTTACGGAGCTTTTTCCTGAAGGGAGATTGTTGCTTTTCTCTGCTTGCTGGTTTTGGTGGACAATAACCGTTGCTTCTGTACAACTCTGGGAGTGCAGTAGCATTTCATAAGGTGGCCAAGAGCGCCATCTATCACATGACGGTGAAAAGACGGATTGACGTGATATCACGTCAATGGCGGGGAAAGAGTTAGTGTATGAGAATATCCCACCGGCTTTACTGGCTCTAATTCGGCTCCAAAGGTCAAGCGGAGACAAGGCAGTATTAGTGCAGGAGATATGGGCCCCATAAACCCCGTTAGGTGGTGAGTCAACCATCAATAAATCTTTGACCAGTCACACGTCCACTCATCCAGAGAGATCCACCTGACGCCCCACTTCATTTCCATCGGCCAGGCGGGTGACAGTTTCACCCGCTGTGGTGCGTCCCCACCTGCCTCTGTCACCCGGAGCGCCGCCCGACGTGATGGGTGTCATCTCATCTGTCATGCAGGACGTCGAGATGAGAGGAGGGAACAGAGTGTTTACACGAGCAGCATTATCCTGTTCAAATCCAGGATCACAGCCCTAGTACAATAGCAATCGCTGCTGATAGTGTAATAGCTGGCGGATAATGGAACCTCAAAATGAAATAAAATGTGGGGTGAAACTATAATAAAAGTCAATCAATTGTTTAGGCAAGATGGTTTCCTTTCAACTAACGTCCAAATGTCTTGTCTTAGTAGCAGTTGTTGATGCTTAAACCAGTAGCGACATACAAAAAGTAAGCCCAGGCACGCACATGTTTTGGACATTATTGATGATTTCACGAGTTATTATATAATATTAGTAGGAAAAATGTCAAATCTGCAGCATGGACAATATCTCCAGTGAATGGATGGCAACGACAATGCATGATGCTCGCGTTATTATATTAGCCAATATTATTACACATTTACAGGGACCCTGTATTATGCAGTAATTTGATCAATTACTACATTATGTGGCAGTCATTGCATTATCAGCTGCTGCCAAGCTACATCATATCCCATTTACAATAAGCTCTTGGAAATGAATGTGATGTCTGGCTTATCCCTGTTTACATTTTCATCTGCATTATCTTGCATTAGTAAAGTGTAGAATGTCCTCCTTATTCATGTGTGCAAGGATGTTAATGCATGCGGTTATGACTATCAATAAGAACAGTGTATGCATATATGGGTTAGGATCCAGAATATATCGCACATGCACGTGCATCTGTCCAGCCCAGTTGTCCTCTATGATGACTTCATGTAGATCTGTCTGTACCTCAGAGAGAGAATGAGAGGGAGAGATACAGAGAGAGAGAGAGAGAGAGAGAGAGAGAGAGAGAGAGAGAGAGAGAGAGAGAGAGAGAGAGAGAGAGAGAGAGAGAGCATGAGAAAGTGCACAGGAGCAAGTGTGGGAAAAAGAAAGAAAGAAAGAAAGAAAGAAAGAAAGAAAGAAAGAAAGAAAGAAAGAAAGAAAGAAAGAAAAACAAGGTGGTCAGGAACAGCCTTGAGGAAAACAAGCAAAACATTAGGAGAAATATCACTAAATACAAAAGTACCAATACATAGCCAGAAGTACTGATGCAAGTACAGTGCATGCACCTCAGTCAACGCGGAAGTAACGTTAGTTCCGCCACGTTAGTTCAGGCTATGTATTTACTTAGGAAATGACCACTTCTCGTAATTTACGGGGGTAGACTGCTGTACCATTCACTATCATTGTAGTCAATCGGGCAGCCTCTCTACTTTCTAATGCACGCACAGGGAATATGGCAAATAGTGTTCCTATAAGATGGTCCTTGCCAGCATCCCGCCACAAATCGAGGGAAGCAAAAGTCTCCCTGTCTCTCCATCTAGCCCAAAAGCACGTCAAGCTGGGTGAAAGTTCACTCTATCACTGATTGCCCTAACACAATAATGATTCAACCTATAGACAGTGATGAAAGCTTTTACATGTGCTGTTCTAAACACCGGGTGTATGCTGGCCTTTTCGGTCTTTCCTGGGAAAGATTCAGAAGGCGATGCGTTTTCCCGTTTGTTTGGATCTAACGAAAAAAGAAGGGGGTATTTAGCATGAGCAGCGATAGCCCCCAATGATAATTAGCATATAATGAAAACAAGGAGGTAGGCCTTTCCCGTTTCAGCCAATGAGGCGTAGAGCAGCGCAGGTGGGCGGTCGGGGAGGAGGCACATGTGCTGATGTGGTTACGCCTGGCTGGCAGTAAGTCAGTCGTGGCGAGGCATAATGAGCTGAGATGGGCCTACGTGAGGAACAGCAGGTTCAGATGCCTATCAGAGCAGATGTTGTTGACTGGCCACCTTCACCGCCTCGATCTGATGAGTGTGTGTGTGTGTGTGTGTGTGTGTGTGTGTGTGTGTGTGTGTGTGTGTGTGTGTGTGTGTGTGTGCATGTGTATGTGTGTGTGTGTGTGTGTGTGTGTGTGTGTGTGTGTGTGTGTGTATGTGTGTGTGTGTGCATGTACGTGCGCATGCGTCCGTGCGTGTGCATATGCATGTTTGTGTGTGCGTCTGCATGTGCCGCTGCAGAGAAGCACCACACTTCATCCGTATAATAGAGATCATGTCCGCCAACCACAGCTGAAAAGGGGGACTTCCATTCCTGCAGAATGGGTTTCTTGGCGACAGTTGTCCCCTGTGTCAGAGATTGTTGCACAGCTGCGCGTGGGAAGCTCGGAGAGGACTCCGAGCAGCCAAAGATGGCGAGTTCTGCCTCCGGCTGAAGGGTTATTTTGTAGGCTATACCAATCAAATATTTTGGCCCAGAATCCCGTTAGTGAAGGGCAGAATCAGAAGGCAACTGAGGATCAAGGGGGAAACTAAAAAGATAAAGCTTTATGAAGTTACTGTTATACTGAATGTGTAATCAAGTCCTGTTGCCAGCATGTTTGACCTGATTAAGATTTAATGGTCCATAAAGTATTCACAGCACTATTAATGGAGAGTATAATATAGACATAAACACGCTCCACATCTTTCTGTAAATATCATCACATCCATGGTTATGTCATGTAAACAGCGACTGCTCTCTCAGACAGTTTGAGACCGTCTGTAAGTGTACGTGTTGCAGGGCGCCATAATGTAACCAATAGGCAGCTGCAGCACGGACACAGCCCACACTGATCAGCTGCAGCACGGACACAGCCCACACTGATCAGCTGCTGCATGGAGACAGCCCACACTGATCAGCTGCAGCACGGACACAGCCCACACTGATCAGCTGCAGCACGGACACAGCCCACACTGATCAGCTGCAGCACGGACACAGCCCACACTGATCAGCTGCAGCACGGACACAGCCCACACTGATCGGCTGCAGCACGGACACAGCCCACACTGATCGGCTGCAG
>NC_139632.1:11408536-11418536 GCF_964638095.1 Poromitra crassiceps
CTCATATTGGACTGACTCCCAGTGAAGCTCACTTTGGAAGGGAACATAAAGACCCTCAGAGAGGAGGAGAAAGCATCAAGAGAGCGATATTGGAAATGGAGGTGGGTAGTTTGTGTGAGATCTTCATACACCGTCTGCATGAAGATCTCTGTATGACATACAGTATTTGGAAGTGTGCCAGACATCTTGGCTATAGTTACTCTCTTTTGTATGAAAGCATGGGGTGAGAGTAGCTTGGAGGCTAACAACATTGAAAATGCCTCAGTGGCCAACTGAGGTTTACTTTGCTGTGATGTAATCAAGGTGATATACCGGTAATCAAGGTGATGTAATCAAGAAACCATTCTGAAGAACAAAGGGTACTGAAGCCTGCTGATAACCTGCTTACTTATTGTGAGGCTCTGAATTCAGTCTGGAGTGGACACAGTGAGCTACGTCAGTACAGTAGCTACACTGTAGCAAACATTACATTGGAGGAACAACCTCCTTCTCATTGCAAAAAGGGACAAGAGCTTGTTTCCAACATATTGCCGTATCCGTTCTCAGGCTCTGTGAAGCAAGTAGGCATTGTATGTCAACATGCTCTTATCCAGGAACACTATTACATCAGTATAACACATAGCAAGACTATAATAGCAATACACTGTATGTACAATACTTGTCAATTTTTTCAAATAGCCTATCCTTATCTAACTCCATGTGTCTATATGTTTTCTTTTTTCTGGGAAGTTCCATTATGTAGCCTATGCGTCACTATGGATTGCATAATGTAGGCCTCTAAAATCGCATACGAAGCAAAACTGTTGTTAGACAATTCCTGAAACACTGTCCTCATTCTCAAAACTGTAAATGCAGTATTTGGTTACTGTGTTACGTATTTTATGATTTTGGAAGTTTGATGCTGTACCTTCATTTGAGATGTGGTTGAGAGAGTTGGGTGAGATTCTCCATCTGGAGAGGCTTAGATTCAAGATTGCAGCGTTGAGTCACAGGGTCTGGAGGAGGGTGGAGGTGAGGGGTGAAGATATTACAATATTAACCGTGTAGTGCTATAGCTATATGATTTACATTTTTTTTGCTGATTTCGATTTGTTGGTTTTTACTCTCTCCCCCCCCCCCCCCCCCAGCATAAGTGTCTCGCCCATTGATGTGAAATCCCTCAAAAGATAATTAACTTCTTTAAGCCGCATATTGTTGTTTTTGTAAAATAAAAAGAATAATGGAAAATATGATTGCTTGTTGTTACGTATCAATGTGGACTGTGCTCAATGATATCTTGCAATAAAAAATATTCTTTAAAAAAAAAGTAAATGCAAAAGTAGTTTCGTCACGCCGTGTTGCATGCTGGGACGGGAGGAGCGCCATGTTTGTTGAATACCTGAAGCGGGGACATTATAGTGGACTTCTCGTTATCCACATACATGGCTGACAACCTCTGTGCTGAGAACAATGCGCAATGTCAACTCTGCAAGCTCTATAACCGCTAACTTTTTGAAGCAACTATGGATTCCGATATGTTAAGTTTCATCTGATCCTACCAAAACCTTCAGAGTGAAGAAATCAAGTGAGTTTAAATACCGACACGCGATTCCGAGTTTTTATACAGTAAGGAAAGAGGGTCCTATTCCAGTGAGGTGCCTGAGGGCTAATTAAAAGGCACCCGTATGAGGCTCCCTCATTGATCCTAGGAATGCTATTGGGGAAGGGGGGGGGGGGGGGTGGTCACTCCAGGGCTGATGCTGACTAAGCTCCTTTATTGTGCAAAGTCATATGGCAGCTGATCGTGTCTTCTGATTGGAGGATGAATAGATCAACACAGCATTCCTAGATAAGGGGATTGTGGCCTGTGTGTGTGTATGTGTGTGTGTGTGTGTGTGCGCGTGTGTGTGCGCGTGTGTGTGCGTGCGTGCGTGTCAAGGGTCTTGTTTACCTGAGGCTATCACAGGAACCAAGGCTGAGTCAATCAAAGAAAAAAGAGCAGAGGTGATAGGATGATGGGTCAGTGGTCGTGTTGAGGGGGAGGCGCGTCCAGTGGAAAGTTAGCAGAGTATAAAAGCTCCTACAGTATCTCCATCGCTGTCTGCTCGTCTCTCATATACTGCGTGTGTTTGACAGACAGAGACTGCGAAGGCCTCTACCATGAAGTTGTTGTTGACGCTGCTGTTGGTGGCGTGTGTTGGCGCCGCCCCGGTGGTGCCGGGTGGCATGGAGGCCGGGTCGTGCCAGGACGCCCAGGCGTTGGGCGCGGCCAAGCTGGCCCTCACCAAGATCAATCAGGACCGCCACGAGGGCTACGTCCTCAGCATGCACCGCCTGTCCAACGTCCACCTGATGAAACACGTGAGTGGTCCCAACGCCGTTTCACCCGAGATTTGTCTGAGGGTGGAGAAGCCTCTGAAGCAGCATTTAGACCAGTGGTTCTCAACATGGGGTCCGGGGACCACCTGGGGTCCTTGAGGGGGTTCCAGGGGTCCCCAGCAAATTGATGAAATAGTTAATCTAATTCTGTCTACTTCTTGTAAATGAAATTATGTGCATTATTCTGGACAGAATCATATCTGACAATACAAATATTTTTATATTTAAAAATATTTTAAATATCAGATTTGGGTCGGAGAGAGAGATGGGGTTTTGTGGCCCTAAAGTGAACTAAATTAGGAACCTTGAAATTAAACAGGTTGAGAATCACTGATTTTGACCATAATGGGACAGCTGAAAACCTAATGACATTCTTTTACGGTTAATAGCCCCTTGAGACAGAGAGGTGACATACCACACATATTTAATTGTAGTGAAAATTGTGTGTGTGTGTGTGTGTGTGTGTGTGCGTGCGTGCGTGCGTGCGTGCGTGCGTGCGTGCATGTGTGTGTGCGTGTTGCAGGGGGATACAGGCGTGGTGTTCTACCTGACTCTGGACGTTGTGGAGACCAACTGCCATGTTCTCAGCAGGAAGGAGGCCAAGGACTGTGAGGCTCGTCCCCTCGAAGACACACCGGTTAGAACACAGATACTCAATAGGCTATTATACAACAAATGCAATGTTTATTTGTGATATTAAGAAATGTAATGAAATTTTAGTTTTTAGTTATTTTTAGTTAGTTTATTTGTTGTTTATTTTTAATCTGTCTTCATACTGCCACATTTACCATTCTATATTTCTATATTTTTTCTCTTTAGCCGTCAGTCTTGGATTCTGTGGAAAGAATGCATTGGCATTGAACTCAAGAACACCATGTTAGCATTGTTAGCATTCCTTATGAGCCGTTAAGTTGGCTAGCATTATGCCCTTTTGTTTCAGTGAGAAAGTAGTGTTAGCTGAAGAAGAATCCAATTGGAACTTCCCCACAATAAGTCTGGCAAAAATTAACAGACTAAAATAATTATCAAGTATACAGTATAATATCAATCAATAGTGTTGCTGTTCTGTGCTCCACACCAAAACACAAGCATCTGTAATGTGTCCCTGCAGGTATATGGACAGTGCAAAGCTGCCATCTACATCAACAGGGTGCACAGAGTGGTGCGTCTCTACAAATACGACTGTGTGATCAGACCAAGTAAGTTAAAAAAAAAGACTTTACAAAACAGCAAATCCCAGAGTGCAACATGCTTTTTTTCTCGAATTCTGTTGACAGAAATTCGCTATCCCTCTCCAGTCAATCTATTCATGTCTTCATACTGCCTCTCAGTGCTAGATGACGCCTCAAGATGGAGCTTTGTTGCAGCGTAAACTTGTGAAATGTATTATCTCCGTGAGTACAAACCACGCACACTTTCTCTCTCTCTGCCTGCAGCTCCACCAGCGAAGATAACAGACGTATGCCCAGACTGTCCGACCTACACTGGCCTGGACGATGCTGAGATCCTGAAGGCTGTCTCCATGTCCCTGGAGAAGTTCAATAAGGAGAGTGGGCTGGCCAATCGCTTCGCCCTGGTCAAAGTCACCCGCGCAACCCTCTCGGTCAGCACTGCACATGCTACACCAAGTTAGCATTTGGCATTTGCCGTGAACCTGCTATCGCTCAACATAGCATACGCTCTTAGGAAAGTGTTAGCATGGAGCCAATCAGTTAGACTATAGTTCTCATATAACGTGTTGCTGTTTCCATGCGACTAGACTTTGTGGAAACAAAATCGCCTAAACGTGTGTGTGTGTGTGTGTGTGTGTGTGTGTGTGTGTGTGTGTGTGTGTGTGTGTGTGTGTGTGTGTGCGTGTGTGCGTGTGCGTGTGCGTGTGCGTGTGCGTGTGTGTGTGTGTGTGTGTCTGTGTGTGTGTGTGTGTGTCTGTGTGTCTGTGTGTCTACTCTACGTGTGTTTTCAGATGGGTATGGCAACATTTTACAATCCAGACTTCACTATCCAGGAGACCAGCTGTGCCAACAGCAACGACACAACGAAGGCCGATGACTGTCCTCTGATGGATTGCGAGTTTGCAGTGAGTCATAAAAAATAGATATTATTTTAAAAAGTAAAAAAAACAACAATGGTATTTCACACAGCAATGCACATCTGATCTTACTCAAATAAATTGGACTATTTTGGCCCTTTTTGCAGACATAGAATAAGCCTAGTTCTTAGTAGTACCAGAGAGCGGTTATTTAGTTCTTGGACCAATGTGGTTTTATGGATATTTCAATGAGGGAGAAGTTTATAGTAGACACTTAAATTTGGTTAGTTATACTGTTTAAAGTCTGTTAACTCTTCTTCACCTCTCCTGTCTCTTTTTCTCCCTCCTGCTTTCCTCTCCTCAGCACAAGGGCTTCTGTAAGGGCTCGCACTCCCACGCCCCAACTGGTGAGGAGGACATTGATGTACAGTGTGAGATCTACGAGCCAGAGGTAAGAGTCTCTACACCAGGGGTTCCCAAACTTAAGAATGACGCGGCTCACTTTGAATTCTGAAAATCTTCCGGGGCCCACCCAACCCTTTAATCACAACTCTGACCAACACACGAGACTAAGATGATGTATTTTACCCTATGTTTTTTTTTATATTATATATTTTTTATTTCATTAACAGAGCATGTGAACTTGGGCATAAGGGAAATTAATAATCCATCCACATACAAAAACATGTCGGCAAAATACCCAAAAGCAGATTGCCAAAATCTTCTCCCCCCTTAATCATCAGAGGTATTTGCAGGCATAATACATTTCTTGAGAAAGAAATCTGATCAGCAACAACAGAAGAAATCAATCCACAAGCTATTAATGTAGGAAAAATCCTACCTAGGGGAGACTCGTTTTTCATTCAGATAAATTGAACTGAGAGGTCAATGGACCCCTTTGAAATGGTTTTCCCTCGCCAAAATGTAACCTATGTTTGGAGCGTTTTATACCCCCCTTCCCGACAAGATAACAGGATCTCCACTGTAGCTAAATGACCCTGCTACAGCCATTTGATTGCCCACGAAAATCGGGAGTGTTGTCAGCCCACTCGCGGCCCACCTGCAGTACCTCCACGGCCCACAGTTTGGGATTCGCTGCTCTACACAAAGCTTTCCATTCCAAAGACTGGAGAGTGCCTATATGGGGACAGTGTTGCTTATGTCTGTCATCAAATCACTGTAAATCACCACAATCAAGTGGCTTAATGCTTTTCTAAAACAGCGATATATAACATCCTTGTATACAACAAGCACACATACCTTTAATCCCAAGGTTCAGTGGTGTGGCCATTCAGCTTTATGGCACCACACCCACACCCCCTAGCCACCCCTCGAACCCCGACTCTCTACGCCCCTTCCTATCCCTAGCTACGGCCCCTTTTCCCTAGCCCCGCCCCCCTAACTTGCACCCCTTGACCTGCACTATCCCTTTTAATTCTAAAGCATGTTCTTGACCTGTGTTCTCCAGGCCGCTGAGAAGGAGAAGAAGGTCCACCTGCTGGGTGGAGAGACCGACCACAGCCACAACGACACGCACGTCCACGACCACGCGCACGAGCACGACGCACACGACCACGCGCACGACCACGCGCACGACCATGAGCACGACCACACCAAGGGCCACGTGGCGCACGACGCGGCGCACGTGCACGCGCACGCGCACGGACACAACGACAGCACCGACGACCACCACCACACGCACGACCACGCCGACGCACGCCACGCCCACGACCACTCCCACGACCACGGGCACGGCCACGACCACGAGCACACGCACCACGGCAAGGCGCACGACCACAGCGGCGACGCGGCCAACCAGCACCACGACTACAAGCACGCCGACGGCACGCACACGCACGAGCACGACCACGAGATCGCCCTGGATCACGACCACAAGCACGCGCACCTGCACGCGCACGAGCACCACCACCACCACCACGGCCACGAGCATGAGGCCGCCGGCCTGCACGACCACCCCGAGGGCCACGTGAGGTCTCTGCCCGACATGGAGCAGCCCGCGACCCTGCCGTCGTTCCCCGACCAGCCTGTCGCCGAGGCGGGCGTCACCCTGCCCATCCGCCCCGACCCCCAGATCCCCGGGCAGAGGGAGCCCACCATCCTGGCCTTCCCCGCCGCCGTCTCGGCCCAGTGCCCTGCCCCCACGGGCCCCCCAACCACCGTGGTTGACCAGATGTTCGCCCAGGACCCCATGTTCAAGCCGGCCGCTTAAGGACAATGAACTGATGTTAGAAACACACACACACGTATTACGCAGCCCGAAGTCTGCTGAAGCGACGAGGCTGCATGGGCACACGTGATCTGCTTAACTCCAAACATTTCACAAGAACATAGAGTCCACTGCTACGGCTCTACTGGTCATTTGCTGACCTCCATCTCATTCATGGTGTTTTTTACTCTTTGCATACAAGCTGGCAAACATGGTAGTGTTTTGATATCATCCATATTTATATGGCATGTATCTTTGGCTGCAGAAAACAATAAATGGTCCCACAAATTCATCCATTGTATATAGTGTTTTCTATTATTATTATTATTATTGATAGAATGCGCTTTTCCCTGGAAAACCCTGTCATATTGTGATAATAATAGTATAGTATGTTATAATATCCTGATATAAGGCTACTATAATAAATATAGGCCAGAGCTGTTTTGCACTTCAATAGGCTATTCAAGGTCATTTGACTGCATATTTTCGACACTGAAATATGTTATACAGGAGAGAGACAGTTGGAGGATGGAATCTAAATCTAAATCTAAATCTAAATCTATAGAGTCACCAAGGGTCGCAAACGAGAAACGACTTTGCTGGAACATGAAGAAGAAGATAGTGACTCAGGCCATCCAGTTGCCTATCCACTTAATGTCTGATTGCTCTTGTTTCTCTGTGCTTGTTAAATAAAACAGAAATGCCATATTATAAATGTGACATTTCAATATGGGCAGAGTCAAAGAGTCATCAAACGTGTTTACGTGTTTTAGTGTTTTAGTGTTTTGTAGCTCTCATACACATGATTCAACAAACAATAGTTTTTAACCTCCACTCATCAGTCTATGTACTGTACACTGTCTGTCTGTGTGTGTGTGTGTGTGTGTGTGTGTGTGTGTGTGTGTGTGTGTGTGTGTGTGTGTGTGTGTGTGTGTGTGTGTGTGTGTGTGCGTGCGTGCGTGTGTGTGTGTGTGTGTGCGTGCGTGTGTGTGTGTGCCATGATACACCGGCCACATCTAGCCTACTTTCCACACTCAGCAAACAGCTCTTATCTGTGTACAGTGCTCCTCCTGAAACATCAAAACCCACGCATTACCAAGAGCTGCAGTAGCTGGAACTGAGGGGCGGAAGACATGTTTGCAGGATAACGAAACATGTCTTTTTTCATGTCAAGGAGGGGATTCCAGGGGGTCCCCAGCAAAAGGGGGGATAATATTCACTATCCCATCCTCAAGTAACACAATAGCAGAATGTTTGACTATTTTGGTCATGGGTTTTGTTTTGTGATAGGAATTTATAGCATTTATCATCTTTATTGATTATGCATTCATTCGTTATTCGCCGATTATTTATTTGTTATTACTCATCACAGTCTTTCATATAAAGTATAACCACTATCTACATTAAGTGTTAGGTTTCTCTCCTTATCTTCAAAGTAGACATAACTGCATACCACAGATCCCTCCCTCAGTCACTCCTTTGTTTTCAAGGTTTAAGAGACAGCAGGGAGTGAGACAACATCTAGGCTATCCCCAAAAAGCTATTTCTCACAAACTGTGGACTCTTGTCCAAGGACATGTGTTTCTGCAGGTGAATCTTTGCAGACTTCTAGCAGTGTTTTCCAGCTCAGACCTCTACCTCTGTCATGAGTTTCTCACTTGTTGCAACAATTACACTTGTATTACTTTGAGTTTCAAGTTTCCTTAGTGTCCTTGTCTAAACGGCTGAATTCCCACATCCAGCACAGGTTTCATACACTTTATGTAATAAAACATCGAAAAGCAAAAATGTTATCAGATGGGGCAAAATCGTATAAAATGGGGGGTCCGTGGCCTATGTGTGTGTTTAGGGGTCCTTGACAAGAAAAAGTTTGAGAACCTCTGAATTAGACCACGGACCCCCAGTTTTTGTCCCAGGGTCCCCCATCTGATAAGATTTTTGCTTTCAGATGTTTTATTACAGAAAGTGTATGAAACCCATGATCAAAATAGTCATATATTCTGTCATTGAGTTAATTATGGATGAAATTATAGTGGAAATAAATTATTTCCCTTTTTATTGACTGTATATAATATGGACGACGCATCCCTGGCTTCCAACCGCTATCAAAGATGAAGCCAAAATATCTCCTTTCAGCGAGCTGAAAGACAAAAACAGACATAAACAATTAAAAGAACACACAGTCAGTACAACTATAAAAGCCACTTATACCAAAAATTCCACATCTGTGATTGGCATCTCACAGCACTGATAGCAGGATTGGTCAGCAGCATGATAATGGAATTCGGAGAAACATTCAGACGACAAATACATTTATACATCAAGTTTCTTAAGAGCGCCTGAAAAGTGCTGAGACCTGCATTACAAAACAGTTCACTTGCACTACTCCACCTGGGTTTTTTTCAGCAATATCCTCATACAGTCATTGTAAGCGACCTGAAGTGTGAGGTTGAACAGTTGAATTTCGGTTGATTTTGGCTCCCAGTGGCTGCTCGCTTCTGGTTCAAAACACTGGTGTTAGCCTACAAGGACATTGAGGGCATGGCTCTTGATAGGAGGGATGTTGTTACTTTACTTTTCTTGATTCATGTTTTAGCACTTTGGTGGAATTATCTGGCTACTGCCCCCTGCTGGTGCTTGGGGAATCCCCAATTTGTTTACTGCGTTTATTGAAAATCGCTCTGCTAAACGCGTACATTGCAAATAGCAAATTGTAAATTAATTGGTTTTGATTTTCCCTATTGCCCAGTGACCTATGACCCTGTACTGTATGTCTGACAGAAACAGCCATTGGCCAACAGATAGCAGCTGTTTGCTCATCCTTTGGGAAACAGAGCAAGGTCCAGCAGCCCCGATCCGGCTAGCCTCACGCCGGGTTCACACACACGCCTAGAGCGACGCTTAAAGCAACGCCTAAGCAACGCCTAAAATTTAGGCGTCCTTGTTAACAGACGAGAGCGTTCACACATACCGCTGCCACGCTGTGCTGAAGCCACGCTTGCGCTGTGCCTACGCTGCGCTGCATTTATCGTTTAGGCGTCTGTTCTATTTTTCAGCTCTAGGCGCGCTGAACTGTCAAGCTGGCTGTTGTTTCTGGTGGACTTGGGGCATATTTTCTACCGAGTTTGCCCAAAAGGGAGGGTGGAGCGCGAATTAACGAGTGCATAGTAGGAAAGCTGTCCTTCATGTGTTCCTCTATGAACGTCTTTTCTATCAGATGTATATATACCCCCCCTGTCTCAATGCATATATCACTCATGGTGTTGATGACTCATAGTCACATGATTACCCGAGGGAAGGGCCAAGAAATAGACAGACATCCTCACTTGCACATTACAATAAAAAAGAGGACTCACCCATGCTATAAATCAGATCTGAAAAGTGTA
>NC_139632.1:11423536-11491036 GCF_964638095.1 Poromitra crassiceps
TAGTTCTATTGTTTCTCCATGCAGCTTCAGGTTACCGGCTCGTTAACTAGCATCTACGCTGTGTCATCATTGAGATGTTGTTTATTTCGTTTATTCTTCTGCGCGTGCAAGTAGGCGGGGTCGGATAGAAAATAAACTACTGGGAGAATTGCAATGCTGCTTGTGATTTCGATAATCCAAATTGAAAGCTCATTTCGACCGATTTCCGATTTAGAATTGAGATTGTGACACCCCCCATCACCCCCTATGGATTGCCCCAATACCGGTTGGAAACATTTCAGATCTCGTCCTCTTTTGAATCCTAATTGCGACAAGCATTTTTTTATACTTGTGGTGAATTCACTATGATTTCAGACTGTATATTGTACTCAGAAGGGGAAACACAGAGAAATACTTCATTAACATACTAAAGTAACAACAACTTACCAGGAGTGGGGTTCGAACCCACGAGGACATTTGTCCATTGGATCTTAAGTCCAACGCCTTAACCTCTCGGCCATCCTGGTATTTATGTTCAAGCTAGATTGGAGTTTCTTTGTTTGTCAAACATGGAGTTTGCAGTGTATGAATCAAAGCAAATTGATTTACCACTAGTGCTGTGCCTGTTCCCCTCCCTCACCTTCACACATCAAGCTCTCCCTCTCTTCACCCACCCAACCCCATCCTCCCCCTTGCACTGTCAGACTGTATTGCACACAGAAGGGGAAACACAGAGAAATACTTCATAAACATACTAAAGTAACAACAACTTACCAGGAGTGGGGTTCGAACCCACGAGGACATTCGTCCATTGGATCTTAAGTCCAACGCCTTAACCTCTCGGCCATCCTGGTATGTAAGATCAAGTTAGATTTGAGTTTATTTTTTTGTCAAACATGGAGTTTGCAGTGTATAAAGCAAATCAAATTGATTTAGCACTAGTGCAGTGCCTGTTCCCCTCCCTCACCTTCCCCCCATTCACACATCATGCTCTCCCTCTCTTCACCCCCCCCCCCCCCCCCATCCTCCTGCGGCTTGCACTGCCCCCCCCCCTCCCTTCCCCCTCCCCCCAATTGGTCGAATTACACAAAATTCGACACTACACTTCCTTGGCTGCCCATAGCACACCCATCAATTTTGAAGTCAATCGGATGGACGGTTCTCGGGATAAACCACTTTTTATGTTACCAGTAGGTGGTGCTATGACTATGTGCATGTTTGAAATTTGGCACCGCACTCCATCGGATTCCCAGCAGTGCACCCCCCAAGTTTGAACTCAATTGGAGGAATGGGTTCTTGAGCTAAATCACTTTTTATGTTGTCAGTAGGTGGCACTATACCGAATTGCACGAAATTCGGAACTGCACTTTGCGGGTTCCCTGCAGCACACTCCCCAAGTTTGAGGTCAATTGGACGAATGGTTCTTGAGATAAACAACTTTTTGTGTTGCCAGTAGGTGGTGATATGACTATGCATGTGTGCAAATTTCATGAAATTGCGGCACTCCACTCTGCCAGGTTCCCAACTACCATTATAGTATAGATGAGCTTGTGACAAGTTCATCAGATTTGAATGTCTTTCAACTTTTCCCAATACTAACACTGAATACCTGCATCTCCCTGGCACGGCACTACAGTCATGGACTCCAGTCTCCTCCATTCTACATTATGAGTTGCCATCAGAAATTCCCAAATAGATTTTAACTTTAAAGTCCCTGGAAACCAAAATCCACAAAAACCTTCTAACTATTAAATTTAGGGTCTTATGTGCCCCAGAAAGTAGGAGACATTACTTTCTGCTGGGCCGAGCAACGAGCGAACACACACACACACACACACACACACACACACACACACACACACACACTCCATCTCTCTTTCCTTCTCTCTCTCTCTCCATTTCCCTCGCTCGCTCTCTCTCTCTCTCTCTCGGAGACCTGCAGTGCAGTCCTGCACGCACACACACGGGACACGCCCATACAGTCCGCGGGAGAAAAGACCGTCTAAAATCGAATTGATTCTCATGACTTTTGTCATGACTGTCAAACCTAAATTGATATACTTTGCGACGTTCATCATCGCTCAAATTTGGCTGGTGGCTTATTAACAAAGGTTCCTGTGATGTGATGAACTCAAAATGCTAAATAAAATAAAAAAATATTTCTGGTTTCCAGGGACTTTAAGCTTGCTGAAAGCAGCAGACACTAGACTCAACGGAGTTAACCATCCTCTCTGTTTTTCCTTCGTCTGCAGGCTGCCAGGGTGGAAGAGCAGGCCCATGCCAAAGCAGATAGCGGACATGCTGGGCCAAAGCAGCACAACCACACCCATCTGCACCCCCATGAGCATCTGCACTCTGCCACGCCCAGTACTCCCAGTACTCCCAGTACCAGAGCGGACCAGACCATCAAGCCCAGAGGCTCTGTTGGGACTGTGGTGGATCGCCCTGCTCCTTCCAGGTCGTCCCCAGCAGCAAGCTTCTGCCCCGGCCCTCGCAGACACAATTTGGGCATAGTCAGACTTAAGCTCTGATTGGCTGAGTCTGGACAGAGGCATGCTCTGATTTTTATTTTTATTTTTTAATTGGCTTAACTTCACTACCTGTAGAGGAGGCGGGCTGAGGACATGGGTACACTAACAAGTACATTACAACATCACAAATTGGTGAAACTATCGAATTTGTACTCAATACATCAAATCAAATTAACCATGTCCTTTTAACAAAGAACGTCGGTCATGTTTTGCTGCAATGCAACGAAGTTAACAAACTTAAATACATATTATTCTGCAAACTAAATGAAATTCTATTGGATAACACTTGGATACAATTAACACAATTAAATAAGAATAATTTATGTAAGTTGCTTATCAAGAGTAATTCACATTAGCTCATTAGTAATAAAATGTAAGTTTTATGTCTGTCTGATTGATAAGTTAAGAGTACCACTGCTACCTCACTTGTACATGATTACCCACTAATACCCAGTGTTGATAAAGGAACAGTTTGGGGCATCCTGTAGGCTCTGTGGTCTAAGAACTGTGCTGTCCACGAAAGCAGACATGTTTAAAAATATATATATAATATATATAATTTAATTAATACAGTTAGATTTACATAGCAGCCAATCAAGTTACTATTGGTTTTAGTGATGATGTATGAATTTGTATGTTGAGCGTTAACAAGTAACGCTTTAATGCTTCATAAATTATTCATAAATATGAAATTGCTGCACTGGACTTTACTCTGTATTGATTTGTTTGTGCATTTCTCAGACATGTTAAATCGTTTTTGAAGCCTCTAAACTCTAAAGGTCCAATAAGCACATAGTGCTGGAATATTGTTTATTTTACCTTAAGTGTCTGGATGTCAGAAACTGCAGGAGCTACAGGTCCCAAAGTGGTAGATGTTTCAAAGTCGACCCACGCATCCAGCCAAACACAAGAACTGGTCTGTGTTCACACCACACAGTGTTTTTCCCCACCTGCCGGCACCATTTTTCCATTAAAAGCAAAGCGAAGCAGCCACAAGGTGAACAAAAGATGTCGGTTTCCCTTTCTTTCATATACAGATTTGGCCCACGTGAAAAATGTACTCGACTTCTGAGATTATAGTCAGAATTCCTGGCAGGTGATTAGATGAACCATCTGTCTATCATGGCGCTCGCTTCTGGCCGTTGTCACACCAAAGCCCGCCCGTATACTGTAACTGCCTCTGGACGCTGATTGGTGTGATTCAGATTCAAACTAATAGATTGGAGTGTGGCGAGATGCATTTGTCATGTGGTCTTGTGATCATGTGATCTCGCTCGAATCCAGCTGCCTCGCACGGTTACCAGGACCACCACTATTCTCAGGATGTACTCACATCCCAAAGAGCATAAACCGCCCATACACACTTCCTGTGTGCGTGCGGACATAATCCCAGGTGACGACACCTAGTAAAGTCTTTCATCCTTGGCCGTTATATGAGATTGGAATCTCATTGAACATCTTGCCTTTGATAGGTTTATGGCGGAGTGTCTTTAGGCACTGGACTGAGTAAAGGGCCCCACACAACAAAAGAGCGAGGCTGTGATTTGCGGTGACGGTTTCATAGGCCCGTTAAGGCCGAGGCACACAATGTGCTCAGCTGCCTGTGAGAGAACGTGAAGCGGTTCTGGAGGGGATCAAGTGGTCTACGGGCCGGCACTCTCCAGGCAAAGCCCGGTGAATACAAATGCATTGTCTTCTTTAGAGCCCACAGGCTGCCCAGCAACAAAGTGACTCATTTGTCCTGTTCCCGCGGCACAGAAGGACATTATTCTGCATTATGTGGAACACGCGGCGCGCTATAGAGATGTAGCCACCATCAACTGTTGCTCTAC
Source organism: Poromitra crassiceps (assembly GCF_964638095.1). NCBI lineage: Eukaryota > Metazoa > Chordata > Actinopteri > Beryciformes > Melamphaidae > Poromitra > Poromitra crassiceps. The sequence goes on from NC_139632.1 coordinate 11,427,879, forward strand.
TCTGAGTTTTCTTCTCATCGGTTTTCTTTGAAATGCTCAAAATAAAAGATTGGTCTGGCAAGCAACTGCAGTGGGAGGCATCCGCAAGTAATAAAACAGATCAGATATGTCAAATAGCCTATTTCCAAACTGCTGTCTGCAAGAACCAAGAAAAGTGCCGGTCAAGAAACGCTAGAATGTGTAAGCGAATGAATGTGAGTCCTCGTCAGTCCCAAGTGGTAGCGAGTACCGTAATAGGGCTGTGAATCTTCACTGGCCTCACGATTCGATTCGATTACGATTCAGAGGGCTACGATTAGATTCGATTACGATTATCGATGCATCTCAATGCATCTCGATGCATCTTAAATCGATGCATCACTTTTTTCGGCAATACATGATTTATTTTTTCTCACTTTCTTTTTTCTCACTGTGTGGCTACTTTTAAAATAAAAGTGCAGTTGGAATTGCATTGTATTATGATCCATAATTAAAATAAACAACTGCATGTACTTCCATTATATTTTATTTGATTATAATTTTTTTTTTTTTTATAATAATCGATTTTTGACATTTGTGAATCGATGCAGAATCGTGCATGTCCGCATCGCGATGCATCTTATAATCGATTATTTTTGACACCCCTAGCGGGTAAGTTGGTTAAATTCAGTATAAAGGCCCGTTAATCAGCTCCGCCGAAGGAGCTTGCTTTCTTGGTGTAGTGGTTAGCGTGTGCGCCTTGGAAGCCGGAATCCACCCCTGGGCTAAGCCCCTAACATGGGTTGCTGCAACTGCCATCAACACAACGCCATTACATGTAATGATGAACTAGCTTTTTTTCTTCTTCACTTTCTACCCCTTACATCCCTTAAATATGTGTTTTTTAACGTTGTGTTGACAGTCCGCACTGGGAATCGGAACTCGGAACCTCCGGCATGGGAGATGGACACTAGTGAAGAGGCTAAAACCATCTGGCTCTAGAATGTGTCACCAGGGCATCTCTTTGTCAGGAGGGAGGTTTATAAACGGCACAGCACGACCACTGGCTACCATTACATGAGCTTGCACGAAAATTCATTTAGTCTTTTCTATATGGTGTTTATTGCACCAAGACAGGGGAGTGCACACATAGTAGGTATGTGAGAAATGACTTAATATAATTTAGCACCTTTCAAAACTATTGATGGATAGATTTATGAGTGAGAGATGTTGAGAGCATTTCTGCATTTCACACTGTATCCACATGGTGTCACCCTTGCTTTCACTTGGCCACATCCACAGCTCAAAGTCACTCAGAGGAGATGTGGTGAAGCAGCACAGATAGTGTTGACCAATTTTATTTACCATAATAAAAAATGTGAACAAAATAAAAAAGTATACAAAGTACAAAATATTTGTACATCTTCTAACTAAACAATTTGTTTAAATAACTTTTAACATTATATAAAATAAAATTACCGGACAAAATGCAAACAAGCAAAAACATCCTGAACAAACAATAATGAAAACTGCTCCTGTTTTCTAAGATGCATTTTTTTCTTTTTCAAAATATGTGGGAGAATCACCACAGAACATTCAGAACAGTATGATTCTGCTCTATAAGTTCTTATTATATAACTTTATTTGTTTGCAAGGTGTGTTGAAAGAAATGGGGAAGGGAACCAGAACAGGTGAACTTTTTCTGCTGCCTAACGTGGGCCAACAGCACCGAGAACAGGAACAACACTGCAGTACTGAGACTGTTAGAGTGTGAGGAGAACAGTCAAGGGAACAGGGTCACAGCCAAGGGGAAAAGTCTGCTTCCTCATCTCTATTTATTACATGAAGGTAGTCAGAAGGCTCCTCGCCCGCTGCAGCAGGCTTCCACTGTCACATGACGAGGGAGACATACAGCAAGCAAGACAAAGAGAGAGACGGACACAGACTCTTGGTTGAAAGTTAACCGTAAAAAAAAGTTTTAACCGTTGGTATGGTTTATCATTAGTGTTTTAGCAGTAGAATATTCGTTGAAATCCTTAAACAACATATTAAAATTATATTTTTGACAAAACTAAGAGATTTCTTCCTTTAAAAGTTATCAAATACAACCAGAATCAGTGTAACTGAAAATAACAGAAGAGTAGCCAAATACATCACTCACTAGTGATGCGTTCAGATATGTCGGTCGCTAGTGATCGATTCGGGGAAATCTTAGACTCAATAATGGAGTGGGAATGATGGCCATTCAGTGTGTTTATCAAGCTAGACTAAAGGCAAAATACAATGGAAAAGAGTTTGGGTTTCCTCCTGAATGATGAACTATGATGATGTGTCTCTAGTTTATTGTTCTGTTACTGCTGAACAGTTCAGCTCAACCAGCAGCTCTGCAGCTTCACCTGCTGCTGCTCTCACCACAACACTTATGTATTTTGACCTGCTTCTTCCAACTAAACGTTTTCCTACAAACACTGCAACTGAATGGTTTCTCTCCTGTGTGGACTCTCATGTGTGACTTCAAGTGTTCTTTCTGACTACAACTTTTACCACAGACTGAGCAAGGAAATGGCTTTTCACCTGTGTGGACTCTCATGTGTTTCTTCAGGTTTGTAGCTCGACTGCAACTTTTCCCACAGACTGAGCAAGGAAATGGCTTTTCACCTGTGTGGACTCTCATGTGTCTCGTCAACTCTCCTTTACGACTAAAACGGTTACCACAGACTGAGCAAGGAAATGGCTTTTCACCTGTGTGGACTCTCATGTGTATCTTCAAGTCTCCTTCACGACTAAAACCATTACCACAGACTGAGCAAGGAAATGGCTTTTCACCTGTGTGGACTCTCATGTGTCTCTTCAAGTCTCTTTTACTACTAAAACCTTTACCACAGAGTGAGCAAGTAAATGCCTTCTCTCCTGTGTGGACTCTCATGTGTCCCTTCAAGACTCCTTTACTACTAAAACCTTTACCACAGACTGAGCAAGGAAATGGCTTTTCACCTGTGTGGACTCTCATGTGTCTCTTCAGGTATGCAGCTCGACTTAAACTTTTCCCACAGACTGAGCAAGTAAATAGCTTCTCACCTGTGTGGATTCTCATGTGTATCTTCAATTGACCACATACCATTTTGCCACAAACTGAGCAACTAACCTTTTTCTTCCCAAGAACCTCGCTTTTTTTCTGTGGGTTTAAACCTGGCTGAGGTTCATTAGTTTCGATCCGATCATCATCACTGTCTTCAGTCTCAGGTTCAGAAGAGTGTGAAGTCTTGCCATCCCTAGTTGGATGTAAATGACCAGCTGGATCTAAGTCCCTGGCTGGTTCTGATACTACACAGTCCTCTCCATCAGCTTCTGTTTTAATCTGTTCAGTTGAGCTGCTGGCTAGAGGCTCTGTCTCTCTGTTCTCCTCAGTTTGGGTTTGATGAAGCTGTGAGGACTGAGGTTTCTCTTCATCATCTTCACTCTTCACAGGGATAGGAGTGAATGGGAACTCTGTGATATGGGCCTCCTCCAGCCCCTGAAGCTGCTCTCCCTCCTGCCTGGTCCAGAATCCCTCCTGTTCTTCTTTAATGTATGGGGGCTCTGGGTCCTCCTGAAGCTGCTCTCCCTCCTGACTGGTCCAGAGTTCCTCTTTAATGTGTGGTGGTTGTGGGACTTCCTCGTCCAGACTGGAGCTCCAGTCCTGCTGCTCAGAGAGATCCTCTTCTTTACAGACCAACAGCTGCTGGACGTCTGGAGGGAAGACAAATACACACATTAGACAAAACTGTGAGTAAGTTAACCTAAGCTTGTTACCATTAGTTCATAATATTAAAGACGAGCTGAAATTAGATCTCAGGGTCTGTGATGACGTATCCGACGGAAAACAATTTTTTTTGCTTTGACTGGAACAGGGTAGAGAGGCGGGACATAGCGTGTGGATGATTTGATTTGACTGTTCTGGGGACTGAAGTTGACGTTGGCCAATCCTGGCGCTTGCCTGGCATGTTCTATCCCCAATTGAGTGGGATCCAGAGAGAACTGGCTTATGAATGAACTGATAAACGTGATAAATGAACTTTTGATGTGGAAAAACTAAAGAAATGTAACCAGGGATGTGATCTAAAATAGAAAAAACATTTTTTTTTTCAGCTCGACTTTAATGCAGAGCGGGTCCGCCCAATAAAACCATCTGTGTCACTCTATGATGTGGTTAAAGTTTCATCTTAACGTTATATCGATCCTGCTAGAAATAGACAGAATACAGGAAGCTAGGGGTTTTACCTTCAAAATAAAAGCAATAATTTATTACTTGGTAAATAAAAAAAACAGACCAGCCGACTCACTACAGGTTAAAATTGACTTTTACTGGTCTGTGTTCTGTGTATTTTGGATCACACACAAAGAAGTTGCAACGTGGATCTACTATTACTTTATTTAATTGCCATTATTGCGTCTTTAGCAAAGGAATGCAGCATTAATTCAAGCCCATCTCTTAACATTTGCAACATTATGCTCCAGGACGACGATGGACCATCGTACAACATTACCGTAATAAATTACATCTAGTTACTCACGAAGTTACTGACTACTTGAGCAGTTTTTTTTTACTGTTACTCAAGTAATTATTTGTGTGACTTTTTACTTCTACTGAGTAAATATATTATACAGTAACTGTACTTTTAGTTTTACTTGAGTACCGTTTTTGTTTACTCTATCCACCACTGCAGAAATATGATAGAATGTGAGAAAACACATTTTTATATCACCAACCTGCTCTGTGTAAGCGCACTTCAGGATTTAAAACAGTGTCCAGCAGCTTTTGTTGATGGTCGATCTTCTGTTTTGAAAGAGTAGCTTCCTCCTCGTATTCTGCTATCATTTTTTCAAACAGCACAAATACCTCTTCAACAGCCGCAATCAGTCGCTGCTTCACCACCGTTCTCAGCTTCTGCACTTTGGAGCTCATTCTCACACAGTGACGGCAACTTTTCCTCAACTATTGACAAACTGTTTAGCTAGCCTACTTCAGTCGATAGCTTCACAGCTAACGGTAGCTTAAGCTGCTGAACCATTCATCTGACACCATGCGGGAGAGAAGATTCTTCTTCTATAAGTAAACGGCTCCAGATATCCCGATAGTATCACCCATACGAGTCTCCTGTTGGTGAATTAAAGTTTAGAGGAAGGGTGGAAAAACTCTTATTTATCTTGTGCGAGCGCGACGCGACCACCGCGAGACAGGAAATTGTCAATGCGTTCTTCTTCTTCTATTGAATTTTTATGGCGGTTGGCATCCAAATGTTGCATTACCGCCACCTACTGGATTTTGACATCTTCATAATGCAAACTATTTACAGTGGACTTTGGGTGGACTGGACACATGATGATATGAACCTGTCCTCTTTGTTGATACTCTGCTTACAAATGATGCATAAAACACTGATTCTCACACATTATATCTCAGTCAAAATGGAGATTATTCCTCTCAAATTAGTCAACAGATACTTTATTTGCTTAGCACAGGATGCAAAAAAAAAAAAAAAAAAATGTCTGTTTGCATATTACAAGATGTTGACATAGGAAAACAAATAGGCTATATAAACATCCTGTATCTTTGAAGTATATGAAATAACAGAAACAGAAATATGTGTATATTAATCAGCTTCACATATATTCTATTATATATGCATTGAGAGCACATAGGCTAAATGTTCAATGTCTATAGTTGTGATTATCTTTGAAGAAGAGGCACACTTAATTGTAGGCCTATTGGTTGACAATGTTGTTGTTGTTGTTGTTGTTGTTGTTGTTGTTGTCACCAGTGTGAGAGTGACTTAATACCAGACGTAATGCCACTTTTCTTTTTGTTTACATGAGGACACACTACAGCTCAAACAACACAATTTTTTTGGGGGTAATATAAATACATAACTCAATATACACCAGTAGGTGTTCAAACATAGTACAACACTTCAGAGATGTGATGACAAACACATAAGATACAAAGCTCACATCAGTCTCTATACATCAACCAAATTGCACAAGAGCTCAAATCAAACAGAAAAACACAATATAATCACATTGAAGTGCTGCTGTACCCCGACCAAACAAGCAATTATTTCGTTCATTTACAATGAATTATCTGGAAAGTAATGGCCCTCCTAAATCATATCTTAACCTTTTTTCGTCTTTAAACCACCCCGCTCCCACCCTCCCAGTAGCCTGAGTCCACCGTTCTGACAAATCCAAATATATTTAATTAAGGATTATATAGTAAACAATATCTCTTCTGTTCACATATATTCTATTCTATATGCATTGAGAGCACATCGGTTAAATGTTCAATGTCTATAGTTGTGATTATCTTTGAAGAAGAGGCACGCCGCACATTTAATTGTAGGCCTATTGGTTGACAATGTTGTTGTTGTCACCAGTGTGAGAGTGACTCAATACCAGACGTAATGCCACTTGATTCCATGTTTCCTTTAGAGGAGTACAACATCTTTATATTTTGTCATCTTTTTATTTCTCGATGCTCTTTTCTTTGTATTTATTTTATGTAAAGCACTTTATGTAATTGCCTCTGTGTATGGAAATGTGCTATCCAAATAAACTTGCCTTGTCTTGCCAAAGTAGCCTATATTTTGAAATACATTTGAAATATAGGCATATGTCATATTCTGTGGTGCATGCCTACATCATGGGATACACACCCACTGACCCAAATTGACACAATGGACACACCAACACACACACACACACACACACACACACACACACACACACACACACACACACAGGAATGGGGGGATGGTGTCTGAGCCCCTCCTCCAGAAAGCCACGGTGCGCCAATGGAAACAGGTGGGATCTCCAGACTCCACCAATCACAATCACACACTCACCTCCACGCTTTCCACAGGACGGCCCAGGGAGGCTGGACCCATCTCACCAACTAATGCCACCCCCCACCCCCCGCTCTGAGATATATAACTCAGCTTATAGGACTTTATCATGCTGCTCCTCTGACATATATATCTAACTCAGCTTAGAGGACTTTATCATGCTGCTCTGATATATATATCTAACTCAGCTTAGAGGACTCACCATTGTATTTTATATTCTCTGATTGGTTGGCCATCACTTGCTTTGCACAGGATGCAGCAATTTGGCAAAATGAAATGTATAAAGCCATATTAGGCAAGTAACCCCGGTACATCTGCTCCTATAGCCTCAGATCCAGCACTTGGCTGGGTTTGAGGTGCCAAGTGTGAGGACTGAGGCTGGAAAAATGAGTCTCTCTTATTTTGGCCCTTGGTCCTGGAACGACCTGCAAGTCCCGCTTAAACTGGATCCTCTTCTTTTTTTGGTCTAGTTTGAAACAAAGATCACTGAGGTCCTCACCATTAGCTACTCCTGTGGAAATGTAATGTAATTTAGAATGCTATATCTTCTGTAATGTGCTTTTGTGTTTCTAATGTTTTTGGCCCTCCAGTTTTAATTGTTTTCCATGTTGTAAGTATTGTCTTTGTCATGCCCTGACATGTTAATTTTGCTGCCTTCTTGGTCTGGTCAACATTGTAAAACAGATATCTATCTCAATTGTTTAAGTAAATGTTACATAAATACATATTTGTTTTACTAATGTCCGAATTCTCAGCTGTTAATTTGATTCACTATATCGACAACATCTAGGCTAGTCTCACAAGTCACGTGGTCGTCGTAGGGGGGCGAGGTAATGTTACATTAAGTTTTCAAAATGTGAATGTTATGATTAAGTTTAAAAAATGTCAAGATTACGACTGACACATTTCAATGTAAATTGTTGTGTTCATTATTTTAATTCTCCATTTCTCACCTGGGCATGCTCTGTACTTACTGGGCATGCTCTGTACTGGCTCTGGCCGCAGCTGGACCCTTCTCCTCCATGTGGAAAACATACAGCGAAGGTAAACACTGCCCATCTGCTTATATTAACAACATTATGATACAAAGTGGGTGGATAATCGGTAAGGCCATCCTTTAAACAACACAACAGACAACAGTTTAAAGAACAGAAACCAATTTTTATTGAACACAATAAAAAAACACAAGAACATTTAAAAGTATACAAAGCACGGCCCTTCAGCCGGAGGCAGAACTCGCCATCTTCGGCTGCTCAGAGTCCTCTCTGAACTTTCCTACAGCTGTGCAATAATCTCTGACACTGGGGACAACTGTTGCCAAAAAACAAATTCTGAAGGAATGGAAATCTCCATCTCCACCCTCTTTCCAATTGTGGTTGACGGACATGACCTCTGTTATACGCATGGAGAGAATTAGGTTCCTGGGAACCAATACACTTAGAAAGTTTGTGACTCTGGAACCCGTTTTTGGTCTACCTCAACGAGGCTGGGGGTGACGGGTGACTCGCCCGGCTGGCTTCCCATAGACCCCTTGAGTGAAATCCCAAGTATATCGTTTACAAGAACATAAGCACCTTAGGTGGCTGGCGGCACCACTTTGTAAAGTTGATTGTATTGTTTTGTTTTGTTTTTTCTTTCTTTGCCCTGTGTCTGAGCCTGTTTGTCTGTTTTGTCTTGTTTGTGTTCTATAAAAATTTAAAATATGAAAATAAAATATATAAAAAAAAAAGTATACAAAGCACAAAATATTTGTAAATCTTCTAACTATTTTTTTAAATAACTTAACATTATATAAAATAAAATTACCAGACAAAATGCAAACAAGCTAAACCTCCTGTGCAAACAATGAAAACTGCTCCTATTTTCTAAGATGCTTTTTTTTTTTTTAAATACTGTCCGAAAATCACAACAAAAAAGTTCAGAACAGTGTGATTCTGCTCCAGCTTACGTTATAAGGGAACCAGAACAGGTGAACTTTTTCTGCTGCCTAACATACAGCACCGAGAACAGGAACAGCACTGCAGTACTGAGACTGTTAGAGTGTGAGGAGAACAGTCAAGGGAACAGGGTCACAGCCAAGGGGAAAAGTCTGCTTCCTCATCTCTATTTATTACATGAAGGTAGTCAGAAGGCTCCTCGCCCGCTGCAGCAGGCTTCCACTGTCACATGACGAGGGAGACATACAGCAAACAAGACAAAGAGAGAGACGGACACAGACTCTTGGTTGAAAGTTAACCGTAAAAAAAGGTTTTAACCGTTGGTGTGGTTTATCATTAGTGTTTTGGCGGTAGAATATTGGTTGAAATCCTTAAACAACATATTAAAATATTTTTTTTGTCAAAAATGAGCGATTTCTTCTTTTAAAAGTTATCAAATAGCACGAGAATCAGTGTAACTGAAAATAACACCAGAGTAGCCAAATACATCACTCACTAGTGATGCGTTCAGATATGTCGGTCGCTAGTGATCAATTCGGGGAAATCTTAGACTCAATAATGGAGTGGGAATGATGGCCATTCAGTGTGTTTATCAAGCTAGACTAAAGGCAAAATACAATGGAAAAGAGTTTGGGTTTCCTCCTGAATGATGAACTATGATGATGTGTCTCTAGTTTATTGTTCTGTTACTGCTGAACAGTTCAGCTCAACCAGCAGCTCTGCAGCTTCACCTGCTGCTGCTCTCACCACAACACTTATGTATTTTGACCTGCTTCTTCCAACTAAACGTTTTCCTACAAACACTGCAACTGAATGGTTTCTCTCCTGTGTGGACTCTCATGTGTTTGTTCAAGTCTCCTTTACTACTAAAACCATTACCACAGACTGAGCAAGGAAATGGCTTTTCACCTGTGTGGACTCTCATGTGTATCTTCAAGTCTCCTTTATGACTAAAACCGTTACCACAGACTGAGCAAGTAAATGGCTTTTCACCTGTGTGGACTCTCATGTGTGTCTTCAGGTTTGCAGCTCGACTGCAACTTTTCCCACAGACTGAGCAAGTAAATGCCTTCTCTCCTGTGTGGACTCTCATGTGTCCCTTCAAGACTCGTTTACTACTAAAACCTTTACCACAGACTGAGCAAGGAAATGGCTTTTGACCTGTGTGGACTCTCATGTGTATCTTCAAGTCTCCTTTACGACTAACACCTGTACCACAGAGTGAGCAAGTAACTGGCTTTTCACCTGTGTGGACTCTCATGTGTCTCTTCAAGTCTCCTTTATGACTAACACCTGTACCACAGAGTGAGCAAGTAAATGGCTTTTCACCTGTGTGAACTCTCATGTGTCTCTTCAAGTCTCCTTTACGACTAAAACTGTTACCACAGACTGAGCAAGGAAATGGCTTTTCACCTGTGTGGACTCTCATGTGTCTCTTCAGGTCTGCAGCTCGACTGCAACTTTTACCACAGACTGAGCAAGTAAATGGCTTCTCACCTGTGTGGACTCTCATGTGTCTCTTCAATTTACCACAGACCATTTTGCCACAAACTGAGCAACTAACCTTTTTCTTACCAAGAACCTCGCTTTTTTTCTGTGGGTTTAAACCTGGCTGAGGTTCACTAGTTTCCATCCAATCATCATCACTGTCTTCAGTCTCAGGTTCAGAAGAGTGTGAAGTCTTGCCATCCCTAGTTGGATGTAAATGACCAGCTGGATCTAAGTCTCTGGCTGGTTCTGATACTACACAGTCCTCTCCATCAGCTTCTGTTTTAATCTGTTCAGTTGAGCTGCTGGCTAGAGGCTCTGCCTCTCTGTTCTCCTCAGTTTGGGTTTGATGAAGCTGTGAGGACTGAGGTTTCTCTTCATCATCTTCACTCTTCACAGGGATAGGAGTGAATGGGAACTCTGTGATATGGGCCTCCTCCAGCCCTTGAACATTCTCTCCCTCCTGCCTGGTCCAGAATTCCTCCTGTTCTTCTTTAATGTATGGGGGCTCTGGGTCCTCCTGAAGCTGCTCTCTCTCCTGCCTGGTCCAGAGTTCCCCCTGTTCCTCTTTAATGTGTGGGGGCTCTGGGTCCTCCTGAAGCTGCTCTCCCTCCTGACTGGTCCAGAGTTCCTCCTGTTCCTCTTCAATGTGTGGGGGCTCTGGGTTCTCCTGAAGCTGTTCTCCCTCCTGACTGGTCAAGAGTTCCTCTTTAATGTGTGGTGGTTCTGGGACTTCCTCGTCCAGACTGGAGCTCCAGTCCTGCTGCTCAGAGAGATCCTCTTCTTTACAGACCAACAGCTGCTGGACGTCTGGAGAGAAGACAAATACACACATTAGGCAAAACTGTGAGTAAGTTAACCTAAGCTTGTTACCATTAGTTCATAATATTAAAGACGAGCTGAAATTAGATCTCAGTGTCTGTGATGACGTATCCGACGGAAAACAAAAAAATTGCTTTGACTGGAACAGGGTAGAGAGGCGGGACATAGCGTGTGGATGATTTGATTTGACTGTTCTGGGGACTGAAGTTGACGTTGGCCAATCCTGGCGCTTGTAGGGCATGTTCTACCCCCAATTGAGTGGGATCCACAGAGAACCGGGCAGCTGGCATGACAGCTGATAGCTGTCATGTCATATGTTTGGTTGAAGTGGGGTGGACAACTTAAAAAACTGTAGATGACTGTTATGAACGAACTGATAAACTTGATAAATGAACTTTTGATGTGGAAATTTTTGGAAAAACTAAAGAAATGTAACCAGGGATGTGATCTAAAATAGAAAAAAATGCATTTTTCATTTCAGCTCGACTTTGCAGAGCGGGTCCGCCCAATAAAACCATCTGTGTCACTCTATGATGTGGTTAAAGTTTAATCTTAAAGTTGTATCAATCCTGCTAGAAATAGACAGAATTCAGGAAGCTAGGCTTTTTACCTCCAAAATAAAAGCAATAATTTACTACTTGGTAAATAAACAAACAGAACAGCCGACTCACTAAAGGGTAACATTGACTTGTCTGTGTTCTGTGTATTTTGGATCACACACAAAAAAGTTGCAACATGGATCTACTATTACTTTATTTAATTGCCATTATTGAAGGAACTCCCCTGGCGTTTTTAGCAAAGGAATGCAGCATTAATCCAAGCCCATCTCTTAACAATGAAGAAGGAAATCTCTCGCGCTTCAGCTCCCCCACAGAGGGAGGTTGGTGCTTCTCAGAACAGGAGGATATCACAACAAAGGAAGAATCTGGAGCACACGGGTCACTGGTGAGAAGGTTTCTTTAATAGGCTAAGTGCACCAACGTTTTGACGCAACGCGTCTTCATCAGGGTCAAACAGAAGTGACAGAATGACAGCAGTTTAAATATACCTCCCCAAGGCAGTTTGCAATTGGTTAGACGGGATGGGGGGTGGTCAATTAATAAGCCAATCCTGTGACAGCACTTAGGAAGGGGGGTGGGGGGGGGGACCATCGTACAACATTACCGTAATAAATGACATCTATCCTCACGAAGTTACTGACTACTTCAGTAGTTTTTTTAACTGTTACTCAAGTAATTATTTGTATGACTTTTCACTTCTGAGTAAATATATTATACGGTAACTGTACTTTTACTTGAGTACCGTTTTTGTTTACTCTATCCACCACTGCAGAAATATGATAGAATGTGAGAAAAGAACATTTTAATATCACCAACCTGCTCTGTGTGAGCGCACTTCAGGATTGAAAACAGTGTCCAGCAGCCTTTGTTGACGGTCGATCTTCTGTTTTGAAAGAGTAGCTTCCTCCTCGTATTCTGCTATCATTCTTTCAAACAGCACAAATACCTCTTCAACAGACGCAATCAGTCGCTGCTTCACCACCGTTCTCAGCTTCTGCACTTTGGAGCTCATTCTCACACAGTGACGGGCAACTTTTCCTCCTCAACTATTTACTGACAAACTTAGTGTTAGTAGCTAGCCTAGCTCATTCCATAGCTTCAATCACAGCTAACGTTAGCTTAAGCTGCTGAACCATTCATCTGAGACCATGCGGGAGAGAAGCTTCTTCTTCTTCTTCTAGAAGTAAACGGCTCCAGATATCCCGATAGTATCACACATACGAGTCTCCTGTTGGTCAATTAAAGTTTAGAGGAAGGGTGGAAAAACTCTTATTTATGTCTACCTTGTGCGAGCACGACCACCGCGAGACAGGAAATTGTCAATGCGTTCTTCTTCTTCTATTTAATTTGTATGGCGGTTGGCATCCAAATGTTGCATTACCGCCACCTACTGGATTTTGACATCTTCATAATGCAAACTATTTACAGTGGACTTTGAGTGGACTGGACACATGATGATATGAACCTGTCCTCTTTGTTGATACTCTGCTTACAAATTATGCTTAAACCACTGATTCTCACACATTCTATCTCAGTCAAAATGGAGATTATTGCTCTCAAATTAGTCAACAGATACTTTATTTGCTTACAACAGGGAAAAAAAACAAAAAAAAAACGTCTGTTTGCATATTACAACATGTTGACATAGGAAAACAAATAGGCTATATAAACATCCTGCATCTTTGAAGTAGCCTATATGAAATAACAGAAACAGAAATATGTGTATATTAATCAGCTTCACATATATTCTATTCTATATGCATTGAGAGCACATAGGCTAAATGTTCAATGTCTATAGTTGTGATTATCTTTGAAGAAGAGGCACACTTAATTGTAGGCCTATTGGTTGACAATGTTGTTGTTGTTGATGTTGTCACCAGTGTGAGAGTGACTCAATACCAGAAGTAATGCCACTTGATTCCATCTTTCCTTTAGAGGAGTAAAACATCTTTCTATTTTGTCATCTTTTTATTTCTCAATGCTCTTTTCTTTGTATTTATTTTATGTAAAGCACTTTATGTAATTGCCTCTGTGTATGGAAATGTGCTATCCAAATAAACTTGCCTTGTCTTGCCAAAGTAGCCTATATTGTGAAATACATTTGAAATATAGGCCTATGTCATATTCTGTGGTGCATGCCTACATCATGGGATACACATCCCCTCACCCAAATTGACACAATGGACACACCAACACACACGGCAATGGGGGGGCTGGTGTCTGAGCCCCTCCTCCAGAAAGCCACGGGGTGCCAATGGAAACAGGTAGGATCTCCAGACTCCTCCAATCACAATCACACACTCCCCTCCACGTGTTCCACAGGACGGCCCAGGGAGGCTGGACCCATCTCACAAACCAATGCCAGCCCCCCCACCCCCTTCCCCGCTCTGATATATCTAACTCAGCTTAGAGGACTTTATCATGCTGCTCTGATATATATATCTAACTCAGCTTATAGGACTTTATCATGCTGCTCTGATATATATATCTAACTCAGCTCATAGGACTTTATCATGCTGCTCCTCTGACATATATATCTAACTCAGCTTAGAGGACTTTATCATGCTGCTCTGAGATGTATATCGAACTCAGCTTATAGGACTCACCATTGTATTTTATATTCTCTGATTGGTTGGCCCTCACTTGCTTCACACAGGATGCAGCAATTTGGCAAAATGTAATGTATAAAGCCATATTAGGCAAGTAACCCCGGTACATCTGCTCCTATAGCCTCAGATCCAGCACTTGGCTGGGTTTGAGGTGCCAAGTGTGAGGACTGAGGCTGGAAAAAGGAGTCTCTCTTATTTTGGCCCTTGGTCCTGGAACGACCTGCAAGTCCCACTTAAACTGGATCCTCTTCTCTTTTTTTGGTCTAGTTTGAAACAAAGATCACTGAGGTCCTCACCATTAGCTACTGCTGTGGAAATGTAATGTAATTTAGAATGCTATATCTTCTGTAATGTGCTTTTGTGTTTCTAATGTTTTTGGCTCCTGCACTTTTAATTGTTTTCCATGTTGTAAGTATTGTCTTTGTCATGCCCTGACATGTGAATTTTGCTGCCTTCTTGGTCAGGTCAACATTGTAAAACAGATTTTTATCTCAATTGTTTAAGTAAACGTTACATAAATACATATTTTTTTTTACTAATGTCCGAATTCTCTGCTGTTAATTTGATTGACTATATAGACAACATCTAGGCTAGTCTCACAAGTCACGTGGTCCTCGTAGGGGGGCAAGGTGATGTTACATTAAGTTTTCAAAATGTGAATGTTACGATTAAGTTAAAAAAATGTCAACATTACGACTGACACATTTCAATGTAAATTGTTGTGTTCATTATTTTAATTCTCCATTTCTCACCTATGGGCCTGGCCTGTTCTGTACTTACTGGGCATGTTCTGTAGGGTGTGCTCTGTACTGGCTCTGGCCCAAGCTGGACCCTTCTCCTCCGTGTGGAAAACATACAGAGAAGGTAAACACTGCCCACCTGCTTATATTAACAACATTATAATGATACAAAGTGGGTGGATAATCGGTAAAGTCATCCTTTAAACAACATAACAGACAACAGTTTAAAGAACAGAAACCAATTTTTATTGAACACAATAAAAAAAGACAAGAACATTTAAAAGTGTACAAAGCACAAAACATTTGTAAATCTTCTAACTAAACTATTTGTTTAAATAACTTTTAACATTATATAAAATAAAATTACCAGACAAAATGCAAACAAGCTAAACAAACAATGAAAACTGCTGCTATTTTGTAAGATGCATTTTTTTATTTTTCAAAATAATATGTCGTAAAATCACCACAAAAAAGTTCAGAACAGTGTGATTCTGGTCCAGCTTACTTTATAAGTTCTTATAGTATAACTTTATTTGTTTGCAAGGTGTGTTGAAAGAAATGGGGAAGGGAACTTTTTCTGCTTTTTCTGCTGCCTAACATGTGGGCCAACAGCACCGAGAACAGGAACAGCACTGCAGTACTGAGACTGTGAGGAGAACAGTCAAGGGAACAGGGTCACTCACAGCCAAGGGGAAAAGTCTGCTTCCTCATCTCTATTTATTACATGAAGGTAGTCAGAAGGCTCCTCGCCCGCTGCAGCAGGCTTCCACTGTCACATGACGAGGGAGACATACAGCAAGCAAGACAAAGAGAGAGACGGACACAGACTCTTGGTTGAAAGTTAACCGCAAAAAAAAGTTTTAACCGTTGTTGTGGTATATCATCAGTGTTTTGGCGGTAGAATATTGGTTGAAATCCATAAACAACATATTAAAATTATATTTTTGTCAAAAATAAGCGATTTCTTCTTTTAAAGGTGATCAAATACTACCAGAATCAGAGTAAGTGAAAATAACACCAGAGTAGCCAAATACATCACTCACTAGTGATGCGTTCAGATATGTCGGTCGCTAGTGATCGATTCGGGGAAATCTTAGACTCAATAATGGAGTGGGAATGATGGCCATTCAGTGTGTCTATCAAGCTAGACTAAAGGCAAAATACAATGGAAAAGAGTTTGGGTTTCCTCCTGAATGATGAACTATGATGATGTGTCTCTAGTTTATTGTTCTGTTACTGCTGAACAGTTCAGCTCAACCAGCAGCTCTGCAGCTTCACCTGCTGCTGCTCTCACCACAACACTTATGTTTTTTGACCTGCTGCTTCCAACTAAATGTTTTCCTACAAACACAGCAACTGAACGGTTTCTCACCTGTGTGGACTCTCATGTGTGACTTCAAGTGTTCTTTCTGACTACAACTTTTACCACAGACTGAGCAAGGAAATGGCTTCTCACCTGTGTGGACTCTCATGTGCATCTTCAGGGTTGTAGCTAAATTGCACCTTTTACCACAGACTGAGCAAGTAAATGGCTTCTCACCTGTGTGGACTCTCATGTGTGACTTCAGGTTTGCAGCTACATTGCACCTTTTCCCACAGACTGAGCAAGTAAATGGCTTTTCACCTGTGTGGACTCTCATGTGTATCTTCAGGTTTGCAGCTCGACTGCAACTTTTCCCACAGAGTGAGCAAGTAAATGGCTTCTCACCTGTGTGGACTCTCATGTGTCTCTTCAATTGACCACAGACCATTTTGCCACAAACTGAGCAACTAACCTTTTTCTTCCCAAGAACCTCGCTTTTTTTCTGTGGGTTTAAACCTGGCTGAGGTTCACTAGTTTCCATCCGATCATCATCACTGTCTTCAGTCTCAGGTTCAGAAGAGTGTGAAGTCTTGCCATCCCTAGTTGGATGTAAATGACCAGCTGGATCTAAGTCTCTGGCTGGTTCTGATACTACACAGTCCTCTCCATCAGCTTCTGTTTTAATCTGTTCAGTTGAGCTGCTGGCTAGAGGCTCTGTCTCTCTGTTCTCCTCAGTTTGGGTTTGCTGTGAGGACTGAGGTTTCTCTTCATCATCTTCACTCTTCACAGGGATAGGAGTGAATGGGAACTCTGTGATATGGGCCTCGTCCGGCCCTTGAACATTCTCTCCCTCCTGCCTGGTCCAGAATTCCTCCTGTTCTTCTTTAATGTATGGGGGATCTGGGTCCTCCTGAAGCTGCTCTCTCTCCTGACTGGTCCAGAGTTCCCCCTGTTCCTCCTTAATGTGTGGGGGCTCTGGGTCCTCCTGAAGCTGCTCTCCCTCCTGACTGGTCCAGAGTTCCTCCTGTTCCTCTTTAATATGTGGGGGCTCTGGGTTCTCCTGAAGCTGCTCTCCCTCCTGCCTGGTCCAGAGTTCCTCCTGTTCTTCTTGAATGTGTGGGGGCTCTGGGTCCTCCTGAAGCTGTTCTCCCTCCTGACTGGTCCCGAGTTCCTCTTTAATGTGTGGTGGTTCTGGGACTTCCTCGTCCAGACTGGAGCTCCAGTCCTGCTGCTCAGAGAGATCCTCTTCTTTACAGACCAACAGCTGCTGGATGTCTGGAGGGAAGACAAATACACACATTAGGCAAAACTTTGAGTAAGTTAACCTAAGCTTGTTAGCATTGGTTCATAATATTAAAGATGAGCTGAAATGAGATCTCAGGGTCTGTGATGACGTATCCGACGGAAAACAAAAAAAATGCTTTGACTGGAACAGGGTAGAGAGGCGGGACATAGCGTGTGGATGATTTGATTTGACCATTCTGGGGACTGAAGTTGACGTTCGCCAATCCTGTTGCTTATATAGGATGTTCTACCCCCAATTGAGTGGGATCCAGAGAACCGGGCAGCTGGCATGACAGCTGATAGCTGCCATGTGATATGATTGGTTGAAGTGGGGTAGATAATTTATAGTAGTACCTGACAACTTTAAAAATTGTTATGACTGTTATGAATGAACTGATAAACTTGATAAATAAACTTTTGATGTGGAAAATTTTGAAAAAACAAAGAAATGTAACCAGGGATGTGATCTAAAATAGAAAAAAATACATTTTTCATTTCAGCTCGACTTTGCAGAGCAGGTCCGCCCAATAAAACCATCTGTGTCACTCTATGATGTGGTTAAAGTTTAATCTTAAAGTTGTATAAATCCTGCTAGAAATAGACAGAATACAGGAAGGTAGGCTTTTTACCTTCAAAATAAAAGCAATAATTTACTACTTGGTAAACAAAAAAAACAGAACAGCCGACTCACTAAAGGGTAAAATTAGGCTCGTTTGAGTTGACTGCCGCCTCGCCTGGAAAGCAGACGAGAGCAGGCGAGCGTAGTCAGGCGAGGCGTCAACAAGTCGAACACCCCCGAAGCACATTCACTGCTGCTTTTCTTCTTCTACAGTTTTGTTTAACAGCGGTTTGTAAACAGATTAAAAGATGCATTAACGCCAGCCACACTCACTGCTCAAATGACCCAGCCCTTCAGATGACTTATTTTTATTTTAATGTAGGCATTACAGGTGGTATTTATGTAAAATGTAGAGTGACAGCTTGGAATAGATATAAAATTGAAGTTTCTACACGTCACTGTGGGTTTGTGATGCACCTGTGTTGAACCAATGGGCGCTCAGCTTGATGCGTTTCTCGTCATCCTCTGTCATCCGCAGTCGGGCGCAGTTGGTGGGGAGCAACTGCGGCACCTCGCTCTAAATCTGCGCCCGCCTCGCTCTCACGAGAGTCCCGTGGCTCACGCAGTCGGCCAGGCGGAGAAAGACGGACAACTTTCTAACCATCATGCAACGGGGCAAGCAAGGCGCTGGTAGAATCTGCGCAGAATTTGCTCATCTCAAAGAGCCTAGTGACTTGTCTGTGTTCTGTGTATTTTGGATCACACACAAAAAAGTTGCAACGTGGATCTACTATTACTTTATTTAATTACCATTATTGGTGGAAACCATCTAGTTACTCGCGAAGTTACCGACTACTTGAGTAGTTTTTTTAACTGTTACTCAAGTAATTATTTGTATGACTTTTTACTTCTACCGAGTAAATATATTATACAGTAATTGTACTTTTACTTGAGTACCGTTTTTGTTTACTCTATCCACCACCAGGGGCGTAGCCAGGGATTTCGGGCCCCATGAAAGGATATCACATCGGGCCCACGGATGCCGCCGTCCGAAGGGCGGCAGCGGAAAATCTTGGCCATTTGAAGCCCAATTTAGAGGAATATCTCATTTAAATAAGAGAGTTCCCCAAACTTTTGAGTAGCCAGTCAGATTGAAAAAGTAGCCGGATCATGTTCGCGGCGTTTGTTCCAGTGGTCCTTTTCCCAATTAATAAACAAACCTCAAATATGTATCGATGAGTGTGACAATTGAAATAATACAAATAAACATTCTTATAAAGGCCCAATGCTCAATTTAATTATAAATAAAACAATATCCATATTGCAAACAGGCAATGTATATTTTTAAGAACAAAGAAAATACTAATAACTGTATGTTTCCGACAGGATTTGGAGAGATTGTGGTGGGTAGACCTTGCTTGGACCCTCTTGGGGGGTTCAGGGGGCCATGCCCCCTGTAAGAAAAATGTGTACATTTTAAACTAAAATGCATGAATCTGGTTCACTTTGAGAACCAATTTAAGAGGCTAGATCAGGGGTGGGCAATTATTTTTCATGGGGGGCCACATGAGAAACCCAGATTGTTGCCGGGGGCCGAACAAATATTGTCATGCCGTAACCCAGGAACTTTGATGATAGAGAGGACCACAAAAAAATGTCCTCGCCACCAGAGGGACAGATTTTGCTGAGGGTTGGGGGCCGAACGGCGCTGGCGCGGAAAAATTTGGGGCATTTGAAGTCAGGTTTAGAGGAATAACTTATTTTAAATTAACAGTTGTGATGTCGTTATTCAGTCTTAAACACCAATATTTGCTCCTTTTCTCACTCACTCCTATGTCACCACTTGCTCTCCCTGCAGGGCTTGAAATTTGCTTTTTTGGCCACCTGCCAATATGGCTGCTAGAAGTTACCAGCCAATTAGAATTTCCACTAGCCAAAATGTTTTTCTTGAAATAAACCAGAATATGAGTGGGTTAATTTAAGCATAAGTATCAGTAAGTGGCCCGGGATTCTCAAAGCCTGTGTTGAGGGTCACACGAACAATGCACTCTTGAAGCTAAATAAAATCCAAAACCAACAAGTTAATTATTTACATTTTTTTACATCAATGTAGAACAGTCATTTCTTACAGATGAGATTACTTTTAGCGTTTTAGTCATAAAGATTATTGAAAGATATTCCATATTCCAGAGTGAAATGTTATAACAGAAATGGAGTATTGGCCAGAATGACATGAACATTTGGACACTTATTCAACGGGTATCTTGTATGTTGCGTTCAGATGCACTGTAAAAAAAAAAAAAAAAAAAAAAATTGAGGGCCCCTGTCAGTCAAGGGCCCTTGGAATCGTCCACAGTTTCCTATAGACCAAATCACCGTGACGTCACCATGTAAACAAATTTACTTCCGGGTACCACTTGGGGAAGGCGGCAGGTTTAAATGTGCGTGTTGTCAAATAAATGCTGTCAAACCCTCTCGTTGTTTTCGGCCGACTACTTTCAATTTAAATGGTTAAACGGTTGGTAAACATGCTTGTCCGACGTATCTAGCCTTTCTTCTGTGTTTGTTTTATGTAGTGTTAGCTAGCTAATAACGTTTGTTTGTCTGTCAAACTCGCTGTTTTGCAGACTCGTTAACGTAGAAGAGCCTGGTGACGCGAGGTTACGTTAACGTTACAAACAGAGCTACCGACGCCACGTTAATTTAATTTAGCGTCAAGTCTACTCTGGTCTGGTCCAACAGGTAAATTAGCTAGTCTGGTCTCCACTAACGTTAGTGAAAGTGTTGTTATGAATGATATTAAACAACAACACAACACGGACGAACCATTTTTGTCTTCTTTGTCTGTTTTTGTCTTCAACACGTCAGTTTGTGCCGTCCACCGCCATTATAATGTGTGGACCTCAGGGGTACCCGGAAGTAAATGTAAACATCCCGCTGATTTGGTCTATAGAATACCACGGCCCTGTCCACCACTGCAGAAATATGATAGAATGTGAGAAAAGAAAATTTTAATATCACCAACCTGCTCTGTGTAAGCGCACTTCAGGATTGAAGACAGTGTCCAGCAGCTTTTGTTGACGGTCGTTCTTCTGTTTTGAAAGAGTAGCTTCCTCCTCGTATTCTGCTATCATTCTTTCAAACAGCACAAATATCTCTTCAACAGCCGCAATCAGTCGCTGCTTCACCACCGTTCTCAGCTTCTGCACTTTGGAGCTCATTCTCACACAGTGACGGCAACTTTTCCTCCTCAACTATTTACTGACAAACTTAGCGTTAGTAGCTAGCCTAGCAGTCCATAGCTTCACAGCTAACGTTAACTTAAGCTGCTGAACCATTCATCTGACCATGCGGGAGAGAAGATTCTTCTTCTTCTAGAAATAAACGGCTCCAGATATCCCGATAGTATCACCCATACGAGTCTCAATTAAAGTTTAGAGGAAGGGTGGAAAAACTCTTATTTATGTCTACCTTGTGCGAGCACGACCACCGCGAGACAGGAAATTGTCAATGCGTTCTTCTTCTTCTATTGAGTTTTTATGGCGGTTGGCATCCAAATGTTGCATTACCGCCACCTACTGGATTTTGACGTCTTCATAATGCAAACTATTTACAGTGAACTTTGGGTGGACTGGACACATGATGATATGAACCTGTCCTCTTTGTTGATACTCTGCTTACAAATGATGCTTAAACCACTGATTCTCACACATTATATCTCAGTCAAAATGGAGATTATTCCTCTCAAATTAGTCAACAGATACTTTATTTGCTTACCACAGGATGCAAAAAAAAGAAATCTCCCGTCTGTTTGCATATTACAACATGTTGACATAGGAAAACAAATAGGCTATATAAACATCCTGTATCTTTGAAGTATATGAAATAACAGAAACAGAAATATGTGTATATTAATCAGCTTCACATATATTCTATTCTATATGCATTGAGAGCACATCGGCTAAATGTTCAATGTCTATAGTTGTGATTATCTTTGAAGAAGAGGCACACTTAATTGTAGGCCTATTGGTTGACAATGTTGTTGTTGTTGTTGTCACCAGTGTGAGAGTGACTCAATACCAGACGTAATGCCACTTGATTCCATGTTTCCTTTAGAGGAGTAAAACATCTTTCTATTTTGTCATCTTTTTATTTCTCGATGCTCTTTTCTTTGTATTTATTTTATGTAAAGCACTTTATGTAATTGCCTCTGTGTATGGAAATGTGCTATCCAAATAAACTTGCCTTGTCTTGTCAAAGTAGCCTATACTTTTGGAATACATTTAAAATATAGGCCTATGTCATATTCTGTGGTGCATGCCTACATCATGGGATACACATCCCCTCACCCAAATTGACACAATGGACACACCAACACACACATACGGGAATGGGGGGGCTGGTGTCTGAGCCCCTCCTCCAGAAAGCCAAGTGCGCCAATGGAAACAGGTGGGATCTCCAGAACCCTCCAATCACAATCACACACTCCCCTCCACGTTTTCTACAGGATGGCCCAGGGAGGCTGGACCTATCTCACCAACTAATGCCCACCCCCCTCTCTGAGATATATAACTCAGATTATAGGACTTTATCATGCTGCTCCTCTGATATATATATCTAACTCAGCTTAGAGGACTTTATCATGCTGCTCCTCTGATATATATAACTCAGCTTAGATGACTTTATCATGCTGCTCTGAGATATATATCTAACTCAGCTTAGATGACTTTATCATGCTGCTCTGAGATATACATCTAACTCAGCTTATAGGACTTTATCATGCTGCTCTGATATATATATCTAACTCAGCTTATAGGACTTTATCATGCTGCTCTGAGATGTTTATCTAACTCAGCTTATAGGACTTTATCATGCTGCTCTGAGATATATTATCTAACTCAGAGGTTCTCAAATGTTTTTCAGCCAAGGACCCCTTACAAGATAGAAAATATACCGGGGACCCCCTCATTCTGATTTGTGATTTTGGGCTAAGCTTATTTGTTTGCACGGTAACGTGCTTGACTTTTAATTTGATAGGTTTGTTATTAGAATGTAATCCATGAACCATTTTAGATTTAAAGCATAAACTATTTTCGTTGAACTATGAAGATTTTGCAAAAAATATATATATATATATTTTTTTTTTATTACATTACATTTACATTACGTCATTTAGCAGACGCTTTTGTTTTGTCCAAAGTGACTGAAAAAAATCACCATTTGTCAACAGTACAGAAAACCACTATGCAACACAACCAATGACAGCCAAGATATTTTGATAGACTAGCACCATGTAGGAAGTAGTTTGAGAAGGAATAAGTAACATGTAGCTTTTTTTTTTTTTAAATATATATATATATATATTTTTAACCTGAAAATTTTTCGCGGACCCCCTGGCAAAGTGCCACGGACCCCTGGGGGTCCGCGGACCACCATTTGAGAACCACTGATAACTAAGCTTATAGGACTTTATCATGCTGCTCTGAGATGTATATCTAACTCAGCTTAGAGGACTTTATCATGCTGCTCTGAGATGTATATCTAACTCAGCTTATAGGACTCACCATTGTATTTTATATTCTCTGATTGGTTGGCCCTCACTTGCTTCACACAGGATGCAGCAATTTGGCAAAATGTAATGTATAAAGCCATATTAGGCAAGTAACCCCGGCACATCTGCTCCTATAGACTCAGATCCAGCACTTGGCTGGGTTTGAGGTGCCAAGTGTGAGGACTGAGGCTGGAAAAAGGAGTCTCTCTTATTTTGGCTCTTGGTCCTGGAACAACCTGCAAGTCCCGCTTAAACTGGATCCTCTTCTCTTTTTCTCAGCTGTTAATTTGATTCACTATATAGACAACATCTAGGCTAGTCTCACAAGTCACGTGGTCCTCGTAGGGGGGCGAGGTAATGTTACATTAAGTTTTCAAAATGTGAATGTTGCGATTAAGTTTAAAAAATGTCAACATTACAACTGACACATTTCAATGTAAATTGTTGTGTTTATTATTTTAATTCTCCATTTCTCACCTATGGGCGTGTTCTGTACTTACTGGGCATGCTCTGTAGGGTGTGCTCTGTACTGGCTCTGGCCCGAGCTGGACCCTTCTGCTCTGTGTGGAAAACATACAGCGAAGGTAAACACTGCCCATCTGCTTATATTAACAACATTATAATGATACAAAGTGGGTGGATAATCGGTAAAGTCATCCTTTAAACAACACAACAGACAACAGTTTAAAGAACAGAAACCAATTTTTATTGAACACAATAAAAAAACACAAGAACATTTAAAAGTGTACAAAGCACAAAACATTTGTAAATCTTCTAACTAAACTATTTGTTTAAATAACTTTTAACATTATATAAAATAAAATTACCAGACAAAATGCAAACAAGCTAAACAAACAAACAATGAAAACTGCTGCTATTTTCTAAGATGCATTTTTTTCTTTTTCAAAATAATATGTCGTAAAATCACCACAAAAAAGTTCAGAACAGTGTGATTCTGGTCCAGCTTACTTTATAAGTTCTTATAGTATAACTTTATTTGTTTGCAAGGTGTGTTGAAAGAAATGGGGAAGGGAACCAGAACAGGTGAACTTTTTCTGCTGCCTAACGTGGGCCAACAGCACCGAGAACAGGAACAGCACTGCAGTACTGAGACTGTTAGAGTGTGAGGAGAACAGTCAAGGGAACAGGGTCACAGCCAAGGGGAAAAGTCTGCTTCCTCATCTCTATTTATTACATGAAGGTAGTCAGAAGGCTCCTCGCCCGCTGCAGCAGGCTTCCACTGTCACATGACGAGGGAGACATACAGCAAGCAAGACAAAGAGAGAGACGGACACAGACTCTTGGTTGAAAGTTAACCGCAAAAAAAAGTTTTAACCGTTGGTGTGGTATATCATCAGTGTTTTGGCGGTAGAATATTGGTTGAAATCCATAAACAACATATTAAAATTAAAATTTTGTCAAAAATAAGCGATTTCTTCTTTTAAAAGTGATCAAATACTACCAGAATCAGAGTAAGTGAAAATAACACCAGAGTAGCCAAATACATCACTCACTAGTGATGCGTTCAGATATGTCGGTCGCTAGTGATCGATTCGGGGAAATCTTAGACTCAATAATGGAGTGGGAATGATGGCCATTCAGTGTGTCTATCAAGCTAGACTAAAGGCAAAATACAATGGAAAAGAGTTTGGGTTTCCTCCTGAATCATGAACTATGATGTGTCTCTAGTTTATTGTTCTGTTACTGCTGAACAGTTCAGCTCAACCAGCAGCTCTGCAGCTTCACCTGCTGCTGCTCTCACCACAACACTTATGTTTTTTGACCTGCTGCTTCCAACTAAATGTTTTCTTACAAACACTGCAACTGAACGGTTTCTCACCTGTGTGGACTCTCATGTGTGACTTCAAGTGTTCTTTCTGACTACAACTTTTACCACAGACTGAGCAAGGAAATGGCTTCTCACCTGTGTGGACTCTCATGTGTATCTTCAGGTTTGCAGCTACATTGCACCTTTTCCCACAGACTGAGCAAGTAAATGGCTTTTCACCTGTGTGGACTCTCATGTGTATCTTCAAGTTTGCAGCTTCACTGCAACTTTTACCACAGACTGAGCAAGTAAATGGCTTTTTACCTGTGTGGACTCTCATGTGTATCTTCAATTGACCACATACCATTTTGCCACAAACTGAGCAACTAACCTTTTTCTTCCCAAGAACCTCACTTTTTTTCTGTGGGTTTAAACCTGGCTGAGGTTCACTAGTTTCCATCCAATCATCA
The DNA here is from genome assembly GCF_964638095.1 of Poromitra crassiceps. NCBI lineage: Eukaryota > Metazoa > Chordata > Actinopteri > Beryciformes > Melamphaidae > Poromitra > Poromitra crassiceps. The sequence continues at coordinate 11,453,809 of NC_139632.1, forward strand.
TCACTGTCTTCAGTCTCAGGTTCAGAAGAGTGTGAAGTCTTGCCATCCCTAGTTGGATGTAAATGACCAGCTGGATCTAAGTCCCTGGCTGGTTCTGATACTACACAGTCCTCTCCATCAGCTTCTGTTTTAATCTGTTCAGTTGAGCTGCTGGCTAGAGGCTCTGCCTCTCTGTTCTCCTCAGTTTGGGTTTGATGAAGCTGTGAGGACTGAGGTTTCTCTTCATCATCTTCACTCTTCACAGGGATAGGAGTGAATGGGAACTCTGTGATATGGGCCTCCTCCGGCCCTTGAAGATGCTCTCCCTCCTGCCTGGTCCAGAATTCCTCCTGTTCTTCTTTAATGTATGGGGGCTCTGGGTCCTCCTGAAGCTGCTCTCTCTCCTGCCTGTTCCAGAGTTCCCCCTGTTCCTCTTTAATGTGTGGGGGCTCTGGGTCCTCCTGAAGCTGCACTCCCTCCTGACTGGTCCAGAGTTCCTCCTGTTCCTCTTTAATGTGTGGGGGCTCTGGGTTCTCCTGAAGCTGCTCGCCCTCCTGCCTGGTCCAGAGTTCCCCCTGTTCCTCTTTAATGTGTCGGGGCTCTGGGTCCTCCTGAAGCTGTTCTCCCTCCTGACTGGTCAATAGTTCCTCTTTAATGTGTGGTGGTTCTGGGACTTCCTCGTCCAGACTGGCGCTCCAGTCCTGCTGCTCAGAGAGATCCTCTTCTTTACAGACCAACAGCTGCTGGACGTCTGGAGAGAAGACAAATACACACATTAGGCAAAACTGTGAGTAAGTTAACCTAAGCTTGTTACCATTAGTTCATAATATTAAAGACGAGCTGAAATTAGATCTCAGGGTCTGTGATGACGTATCCGATGGAAAACAAAAAAATTGCTTTGACTGGAACAGGGTAGAGAGGCGGGACATAGCGTGTGGATGATTTGATTTGACCGTTCTGGGGACTGAAGTTGACGTTCGCCAATCCTGTTGCTTATATAGGATGTTCTACCCCCAATTGAGTGGGATCCAGAGAACCGGGCAGCTGGCATGACAGCTGATAGCTGTCATGTGATATGATTGGTTGAAGTGGGGTAGATATTTTATAAATAAAAAAAAGTACAGAGAGTACCGTTTTTGTTTACTCTATCCACCACTGCATAAATATGATAGAATGTGAGAAAAGAAAATTTTAATATCACCAACCTGCTCTGTGTAAGCGCACTTCAGGATTGAAAACAGTGTCCAGCAGCTTTTGTTGACGGTCGATCTTCTGTTTTGAAAGAGTAGCTTCCTCCTCGTATTCTGCTATCATTCTTTCAAACAGCACAAATACCTCTTCAACAGCCGCAATCAGTCGCTGCTTCACCACCGTTCTCAGCTTCTGCACTTCTGAGCTCATTCTCACACAGTGATGGCAACTTTTCCTCCTCAACTATTTACTGACACACTTAGCATTACTAGCTAGCCTACTTCAGTCCATAGCTTCACAGCTAACGTTAGCTTAAGCTGATGAACCATTCATCTGAGACCATGCGGGAGAGAAGCTTCTTCTTCTTCTTCTAGAAGTAAACGGCTCCAGATATCCCGATAGTATCACACATACGAGTCTCCTGTTGGTCAATTAAAGTTTAGAGGAAGGGTGGAAAAACTCTTATTTATGTCTATCTTGTGCCAGCGCAGCGCAACGCGACCACCTCGAGACAGGAAATTGTCAATGCGTTCTTCTTCTTCTATTGAATTTTTATGGCGGTTGGCATCCAAATGTTGCATTACCGCCACCTACTGGATTTTGAGACCTTCATAGTGCAAACTATTTACAGTGAACTTTGGGTGGACTGGACACATGATGATATGAACCTGCCTCTTTGTTGATACTCTGCTTACAAATGATGGTTAAACCACTGATTCTCACACATTATATCTCAGTCAAAATGGAGATTATTCCTCTCAAATTAGTCAACAGATAATTTATTTGCTTACAACAGGATGCAAAAAAAATCAACCGCCTGTTTGCATATTACAACATGTTGACATAGGAAAACAAATAGGCTATATAAACATCCTGTATCTTTGAAGTATATGAAATAACAGAAACAGAAATATGTGTATATTAATCAGCTTCACATATATTCTATTCTATATGCATTGAGAGCACATCGGCTAAATGTTCAATGTCTATAGTTGTGATTATCTTTGAAGAAGAGGCACACTTAATTGTAGGCCTATTGGTTGACAATGTTGTTGTTGTTGTTGTCACCAGTGTGAGAGTGACTCAATACCAGACGTAATGCCACTTGATTCCATGTTTCCTTTAGAGGAGTAAAACATCTTTCTATTTTGTAATCTTTTTATTTCTCGATGCTCTTTTCTTTGTATTTATTTTATGTAAAGCACTTTATGTAATTGCCTCTGTGTATGGAAATGTGCTATCCAAATAAACTTGCCTTGTCTTGTCAAAGTAGCCTATACTTTCGGAAAACATTTAAAATATAGGCCTATGTCATATTCTGTGGTGCATGCCTACATCATGGGATACACATCCCCTCACCCAAATTGACACAATGGACACACCAACACACACATACGGGAATGGGGGGGCTGGTGTCGGACCCCCTCCTCCAGAAAGCCACGTGCGCCAATGGAAACAGGTGGGATCTCCAGAACCCTCCAATCACAATCACACACTCCCCTCCACGTTTTCTACAGGATGGCCCAGGGAGGCTGGACCTATCTCACCAACTAATGCCCACCCCCCGCTCTGAGATATATAACTCAGCTTATAGGACTTTATCATGCTGCTCCTCTGACATATATATCTAACTCAGCTTATAGGACTTTATCATGCTGCTCTGAGATGTATATCTAACTCAGCTTATAGGACTTTATCATGCTGCTCTGAGATGTATATCTAACTCAGCTTATAGGACTTTATCATGCTGCTCTGAGTTGTATATCTAACTCAGCTTATAGGACTCACCATTGTATTTTATATTCTCTGATTGGTTGGCCCTCACTTGCTTCGCACAGGATGCAGCAATTTGGCAAAATGTAATGTATGAAGCCATATTAGGTGAGTAACCCCGGTACTTCTGCTCCTATAGCCTCAGATCCAGCACTTGGCTGGGTTTGAGGTGCCAAGTGTGAGGACTGAGGCTGGAAAAAGGAGTCTCTCTTATTTTGGCCCTTGGTCCTGGAACGACCTGCAAGTCCCGCTTAAACTGGATCCTCTTCTCTTTTTTTGGTCTAGTTTGAAACAAAGATCACTGAGGTCCTCACCATTAGCTGCTCCTGTGGAAATGTAATGTAATTTAGAATGCTATATCTTCTGTAATGTGCTTTTGTGTTTGTAATGTTTTTGGCCCTCCAGTTTTAATTGTTTTCCATGTTGTAAGTATTGTCTTTGTCATGCCCTGACATGTGAATTTTGCTGCCTTCTTGGCCAGGTCAACATTGTAAAACAGATTTCTATCTCAATTGTTTAAGTAAACGTTACATAAATAAAAAAATTTTTTTTTACTAATGTCCGAATTCTCAGCTGTTAATTTGATTCACTATATAGACAACATCTAGGCTAGTCTCACAAGTCACATGGTCGTCGTAGGGGGGCGAGGTAATGTTACATTAAGTTTTCAAAATGTGAATGTTACGATTAAGTTTAAAAAATGTCAACATTACGACTGACACATTTCAATGTAAATTGTTGTGTTCATTATTTTAATTCTCCATTTCTCACCTATGGGCCTGGCCTGTTCTGCACTTACTGGGCATGCTCTGTAGGGCGTGCTCTGTACTGGCTTTGGCCCGAGCTGGACCCTTCTCCTCTGTGTGGAAAACATACAGCGAAGGTATACACTGCCCACCTGCTTATATTAACAACATTATAATGATACAAAGTGGGTGGATAATTGGTAAAGCCATCCTTTAAACAACACAACAGACAACAGTTTAAAGAACAGAAACCAATTTTTATTGAACACAATAAAACATTTGAAACAAAATAAAAAAGTATACAAAGTACAAATTATTTTTACATCTTCTAACTAAACTATTTGTTTAAATCACTTTTAACATTATATAAAATTAAATTACCAGACAAAATGCAAACAAGCAAAAACCTCCTGAACAAACAATAATGAAAACTGCTGCTATTTTTTAAGATGCGTTTTTTTTTCCTTTTTCAAAAGAATATGTGGGTAAATCACCACAAAAAAGTTCAGATTCTGGTCCAGCTTGGTTTATAAGTTATTATAGTATAACTTTATTTGTTTGCAAGGTGTGTTAAAAGAAATGGGGAAGGGAACCAGAACAGGTGAACTTTTTCTGCTGCCTAACGTGGGCCAACGGCACCGAGAACAGGAACAGCACTGCAGTACTGAGACTGTTAGAGTGTGAGGAGAACAGTCAAGGGAACAGGGTCACAGCCAAGGGGAAAAGTCTGCTTCCTCATCTCTATTTATTACATGAAGGTAGTCAGAAGGCTCCTCGCCCGCTGCAGCAGGCTTCCACTGTCACATGACGAGGGAGACATACAGCAAGCAAGACAAAGAGAGAGGCGGACACAGACTCTTGGTTGAAAGTTAACCGAAAAAAAATGTTTTAACCGTTGGTGTGGTTTATCATCAGTGTTTTGGCGGTAGAATATTGGTTGACATCCTTAAACATGTTCAAATTATATTTTTGTCAAAAATGGCAGATTTCTTCTTTTAAAAGTGATCAAATACCACCAGAATCAGTGTAACTGAAAATAACAGAAGAGTAGCCAAATACATCACTCACTAGTGATGCGTTCAGATATGTCGGTCGCTAGTGATCGATTCGGGGAAATCTTAGACTCAATAATGGAGTGAGAATGATGGCCATTCAGTGTGTCTATCAAGCTAGACTAAAGGCAAAATACAATGGAAAAGAGTTTGGGTTTCCTCCTGAATGATGAACTATGATGATGTGTCTCTAGTTTACTGTTCTGTTACTGCTGAACAGTTCAGCTCAACCAGCAGCTCTGCAGCTTCACCTGCTGCTGCTCTCACCACAACACTTATGTTTTTTGACCTGCTTCTTCCAACTAAACGTTTTCCTACAAACACTGCAACTGAATGTTTTCTCTCCTGTGTGGACTCTCATGTGTGACTTCAAGTGTTCTTTCTGACTACAACTTTTACCACAGACTGAGCAAGTAAATGGCCTTTCACCTGTGTGGACTCTCATGTGTATCTTCAAGTCTCCTTTATGACTAAAACCGTTACCACAGACTGAGCAAGTAAATGGCTTTTCACCTGTGTGGACTCTCATGTGTGTCTTCAGGTTTGCAGCTCGACTGCAACTTTTCCCACAGACTGAGCAAGTAAATGCCTTCTCTCCTGTGTGGACTCTCATGTGTCCCTTCAAGACTCGTTTACTACTAAAACCTTTACCACAGACTGAGCAAGGAAATGGGTTTTGACCTGTGTGGACTCTCATGTGTATCTTCAAGTCTCCTTTACGACTAACACCTGTACCACAGAGTGAGCAAGTAAATGGCTTCTCACCTGTGTGGACTCTCATGTGTATCTTCAAGTCTCCTTTACTACTAAAACCTTTACCACAGAGTGAGCAAGTAAATGGCTTCTCTCCTGTGTGGACTCTCATGTGTCTCTTCAAGTCTGCTTTACTACTAAAACCTTTACCACAGAGTGAGCAAGTAAATGGCTTCTCTCCTGTGTGGACTCTCATGTGTCTCTTCAATTTACCACAGACCATTTTGCCACAAACTGAGCAACTAACCTTTTTCTTCCCAAGAACCTCGCTTTTTTTCTGTGGGTTTAAACCTGGCTGAGGTTCACTAGTTTCCATCCGATCATCATCACTGTCTTCAGTCTCAGGTTCAGAAGAGTGTGAAGTCTTGCCATCCCTAGTTGGATGTAAATGACCAGCTGGATCTAAGTCCCTGGCTGGTTCTGATACTACACAGTCCTCTCCATCAGCTTCTGTTTTAATCTGTTCAGTTGAGCTGCTGGCTAGAGGCTCTGCCTCTCTGTTCTCCTCAGTTTGGGTTTGATGAAGCTGTGAGGACTGAGGTTTCTCTTCATCATCTTCACTCTTCACAGGGATAGGAGTGAATGGGAACTCTGTGATATGGGCTTCCACCGGCCCTTGAAGATGCTCTCCCTCCTGCCTGGTCCAGAATTCCTCCTGTTCTTCTTTAATGTATGGGGGCTCTGGGTCCTCCTGAAGCTGCTCTCTCTCCTGCCTGGTCCAGAATTCCTCCTGTTCTTCTTTAATGTGTGGGGGCTCTGGGTTCTCCTGAAGCTGCTCTCCCTCCTGACTGGTCCAGAGTTCCTCCTGTTCCTCTTTAATGTGTGGGGGCTCTGGGTCCTCCTGAAGCTGCTCTCCCTCCTGACTGGTCCAGAGTTCCTCCTGTTCCTCTTCAATGTGTGGGGGCTCTGGGTTCTCCTGAAGCTGTTCTCCCTCCTGACTGGTTCCTCTTTCCTCTTTAATGTGTGGTGGTTCTGGGACTTCCTCGTCCAGACTGGAGCTCCAGTCCTGCTGCTCAGAGAGATCCTCTTCTTTACAGAACAAAAGCTGCTGGACGTCTGGAGAGAAGACAAATACACACATTAGGCAAAACTGTGAGTAAGTTAACCTAAGCTTGTTACCATTAGTTCATAATATTAAAGACGAGCTGAAATTAGATCTCAGGGTCTGTGATGACGTATCCGACGGAAAACAAAAAATTCGCTTTAACTGGAACAGGGTAGAGAGGCGGGACATAGCGTGTGGATGATTTGATTTGACTGTTCTGGGGACTGAAGTTGACGTTGGCCAATCCTGGCGCTTGTAGGGCATGTTCTACCCGCAATTGAGTGGGATCCACAGAGAACCGGGCAGCTGGCATGACAGCTGATAGCTGTCATGTCATATGATTGGTTGAAGTGGGGTGGACAACTTAAAAAACTGTAGATGACTGTTATGAACGAACTGATAAACTTGATAAATGAACTTTTGATGTGGAAATTTTTGGAAAAACTAAAGAAATGTAACCAGGGATGTGATCTAAAATAGAAAAAAAATCATTTTTCATTTCAGCTCGACTTTGCAGAGCGGGTCCGCCCAATAAAACCATCTGTGTCACTCTATGATGTGGTTCAAGTTTAATCTTTTTTTTTTTTTTATGTTTTTTTTCCCGATTTTTTTTATCCCATTTTTATCCCCCGTTTTAGTGCTCATTTGAATTACTCAATCCTGGTTGCTACTCCATCCTCTGCCGATCTGGGGAGAGCCGAGACTGATTCCATGCATCCTCCGAGACATGGGCAGTCAAGTCAGCCGCTTCTTTTCACCTGCCCGAGGAAGCTTCACCGGTAGGACATAGCACGTGGGAGGTTCACGCTATTCCAACCAGTTCCCCTCCCTCTGAACAGGCGCCCTTAACGATCAGAGGAGGAACCATATAAGCAACCAGGATGTTGCATGTTTTTGTGAAGGGGGTTCCTATATGAAGGAGACCCCCGGGAGGCATGGGGAGAACATGCAAACTCCACACAGAAAGGCCATTTTGCCAACCCCCACCCGGGTGGTGGGCACTCGAGGACATGCGGACGGGCACGCATTCCTTCAGTGTTCACATCGGCCCAGGTGGGAATCGAACCCACGACCTTCGAGCTGTGAGGCGATAGTGCTTACCACTGCAACACCGTACCTCCCTCAAGTTTAATCTTAAAGTTGTATCAATCCTGCTAGAAATAGACAGAATTCAGGAAGCTAGGCTTCTTACCTCCAAAATAAAAGCAATAATTTACTACTTGGTAAATAAACAAACAGAACAGCCGACTCACTAAAGGGTAACATTGACTTGTCTGTGTTCTGTGTATTTTGGATCACACGCAAAAAAGTTGCAACATGAATCTACTATTACTTTATTTAATTGCCATTATTGAAGGAACTCCCTGTTAACCTGTCGTTTTTAGCAAAGGAATGCAGCATTAATCCAAGCCCATCTCTTAACAATGAAGAAGGAAATCTCTTGCGCTTCAGCTCCCCCACAGAGGGAGGTTGGTGCTTCTCAGAACAGGAGGATATCACAACAAAGGAAGAATCTGGAGCACACGGGTCACTGGTGAGAAGGTTTCTTTAATAGGCTAAGTGCACCAACGTTTTGACGCAACGCGTCTTCATCAGGGTCAAACAGAAGTGACAGAATGACAGCAGTTTAAATATACCTCCCCAATACACAAGGCAGTTTGCAATTGGTTAGACGGGATGGGGGGTGGTCAATTAATAAGCCAATCCTGTGACAGCACTTAGGAAGGGGGGTGGGGGGGGACCATCGTACAACATTACCGTAATACATTACATCTAGTTCCTCACGAAGTTACTGACTACTTCAGTAGTTTTTTTAACTGTTACTCAAGTAATTATTTGTATGACTTTTCACTTCTGAGTAAATATATTATACGGTAACTGTACTTTTACTTGAGTACCGTTTTTGTTTACTCTATCCACCACTGCAGAAATATGATAGAATGTGAGAAAAGAACATTTTAATATCACCAACCTGCTCTGTGTACGCGCACTTCAGGATTGAAAACAGTGTCCAGCAGCCTTTGTTGACTGTCGATCTTCTGTTTTGAAAGAGTAGCTTCCTCCTCGTATTCTGCTATCATTCTTTCAAACAGCACAAATACCTCTTCAACAGCCGCAATCAGTCGCTGCTTCACCACCGCTCTCAGCTTCTGCACTTTGGAGCTTATTCTCACACAGTGACGGCAACTTTTCCTCCTCAACTATTTACTGACAAACTTAGTGTTAGTAGCTAGCCTAGCTCAGTCCACAGCTTCAATCACAGCTAACGTTAGCTTAAGCTGCTGAACCATTCATCTGAGACCATGCGGGAGAGAAGATTCTTCTTCTATAAGTAAACGGCTCCAGATATCCCGATAGTATCACCCATACGAGTCTCCTGTTGGTGAATTAAAGTTTAGAGGAAGGGTGGAAAAACTCTTATTTATCTTGTGCGAGCGCGACGCGACCACCGCGAGACAGGAAATTGTCAATGCGTTCTTCTTCTTCTATTTAATTTTTATGGCGGTTGGCATCCAAATGTTGCATTACCGCCACCTACTGGATTTTGACATCTTCATAATGCAAACTATTTACAGTGGACTTTGGGTGGACTGGACACATGATGATATGAACCTGTCCTCTTTGTTGATACTCTGCTTACAAATGATGCATAAAACACTGATTCTCACACATTATATCTCAGTCAAAATGGAGATTATTCCTCTCAAATTAGTCAACAGATACTTTATTTGCTTAGCACAGGATGCAAAAAAAAAAAAAAAAACTGTCTGTTTGCATATTACAAGATGTTGACATAGGAAAACAAATAGGCTATATAAACATCCTGTATCTTTGAAGTATATGAAATAACAGAAATAGAAATATGTGTATATTAATCAGCTTCACATATATTCTATTCTATATGCATTGAGAGCACATAGGCTAAATGTTCAATGTCTATAGTTGTGATTATCTTTGAAGAAGAGGCACACTTAATTGTAGGCCTATTGGTTGACAATGTTGTTGTTGTTGTTGTTGTTGTTGTCACCAGTGTGAGAGTGACTTAATACCAGACGTAATGCCACTTTTCTTTTTGTTTACATGAGGACACACTACAGCTCAAACAACACAATTTTTTTGGGGGTAATATAAATACATAACTCAATATACACCAGTAGGTGTTCAAACATAGTACAACACTTCAGAGATGTGATGACAAACACATAAGATACAAAGCTCACATCAGTCTCTATACATCAACCAAATTGCACAAGAGCTCAAATCAAACAGAAAAACACAATATAATCACATTGAAGTGCTGCTGTACCCCGACCAAACAAGCAATTATTTCGTTCATTTACAATGAATTATCTGGAAAGTAATGGCCCTCCTAAATCATATCTTAACCTTTTTTCGTCTTTAAACCACCCTGCTCCCACCCTCCCAGTAGCCTGAGTCCACCGTTCTGACAAATCCAAATATATTTAATTAAGGATTATATAGTAAACAATATCTCTTCTGTTCACATATATTCTATTCTATATGCATTGAGAGCACATCGGTTAAATGTTCAATGTCTATAGTTGTGATTATCTTTGAAGAAGAGGCACGCCGCACATTTAATTGTAGGCCTATTGGTTGACAATGTTGTTGTTGTCACTAGTGTGAGAGTGACTCAATACCAGACGTAATGCCACTTGATTCCATGTTTCCTTTAGAGGAGTACAACATCTTTATATTTTGTCATCTTTTTATTTCTCGATGCTCTTTTCTTTGTATTTATTTTATGTAAAGCACTTTATGTAATTGCCTCTGTGTATGGAAATGTGCTATCCAAATAAACTTGCCTTGTCTTGACAAAGTAGCCTATATTTTGAAATACATTTGAAATATAGGCATATGTCATATTCTGTGGTGCATGCCTACATCATGGGATACACACCCACTCACCCAAATTGACACAATGGACACACCAACACACACACACACACACACACACGGGAATGGGGGGATGGTGTCTGAGCCCCTCCTCCAGAAAGCCACGGTGCGCCAATGGAAACAGGTGGGATCTCCAGACTCCTCCAATCACAATCACACACTCACCTCCACGCTTTCCACAGGACGGCCCAGGGAGGCTGGACCCATCTCACCAACTAATGCCACCCCCCACCCCCCGCTCTGAGATATATAACTCAGCTTATAGGACTTTATCATGCTGCTCCTCTGACATATATATCTAACTCAGCTTAGAGGACTTTATCATGCTGCTCCTCTGACATATATATATAACTCAGCTTAGAGGACTTTATCATGCTGCTCTGAGATGAATATCTAACTCAGCTTATAGGACTTTATCATGCTGCTCTGAGATATATATCTAACTCAGCTTAGAGGACTTTATCATGCTGCTCTGAGATGAATATCTAACTCAGCTTAGATGACTTTATCATGCTGCTCTGAGTTGTATATCTAACTCAGCTTAGAGGACTCACCATTGTATTTTATATTCTCTGATTGGTTGGCCATCACTTGCTTCGCACAGGATGCAGCAATTTGGCTAAATTAAATGTATAAAGCCATATTAGGCAAGTAACCCCGGTACATCTGCTCCTATAGCCTCAGATCCAGCACTTGGCTGGGTTTGAGGTGCCAAGTGTGAGGACTGAGGCTGGAAAAAGGAGTCTCTCTTATTTTGGCCCTTGGTCCTGGAACGACCTGCAAGTCCCACTTAAACTGGATCCTCTTCTTTTTTGGTCTAGTTTGAAACAAAGATCACTGAGGTCCTCACCATTAGCTGCTCCTGTGGAAATGTAATGTAATTTAGAATGCTATATCTTCTGTAATGTGCTTTTGTGTTTCTAATGTTTTTGGCCCCTCCAGTTTTAATTGTTTTCCATGTTGTAATTATTGTCTTTGTCATGCCCTGACATGTGAATTTTGCTGCCTTCTTGGCCAGGTCAACATTGTAAAACAGATTTCTATCTCAATTGTTTAAGTTAACGTTACATAAATACATTTTTTTTTTTACTAATGTCCGAATTCTCAGCTGTTAATTTGATTCACTATATAGACATCTAGGCTAGTCTCATAAGTCACGTGGTCCTCGTAGGGGGGCGAGGTAATGTTACATTAAGTTTTCAAAATGTGAATGTTACGATTAAGTTTAAAAAATGTCAACATTACGACTGACACATTTCAATGTAAATTGTTGTGTTCATTATTTTAATTCTCCATTTCTCACCTATGGGCCTGGCCTGTTCTGTACTTACTGGGCATGCTCTGTAGGGCGTGTTCTGTACTGGCTCTGGCCGCAGCTGGACCCTTCTCCTCCGTGTGGAAAACATACAGCGAAGGTAAACACTGCCCACCTGCTTATATTAACAACATTATAATGATACAAAGTGGGTCGATAATCAGTAAAGCCATCCTTTAAACAACATAACAGACAACAGTTTAAAGAACAGAAACCAATTTTTATTGAACACAATAAAAAAACACAAGAACATTTAAAAGTGTAAAAAGCACAAAACATTTGTAAATCTTCTAACTAAACTATTTGTTTAAATAACTTTTAACATTATATAAAATAAAATTACCAGACAAAATGCAAACAAGCTAAACATCCTGTGCAAACAATGAAAACTGCTGATATTTTCTAAGATGCATTTTTTTCTTTTTCAAAATAATATGTCGGAAAATCACCACAAAAAGTTCAGAACAGTGTGATTCTGGTCCAGCTTACTTTATAAGTTCTTATAGTATAACTTTATTTGTTTGCAAGGTGCAAGAAATGGGGAAGGGAACCAGAACAGGTGAACTTTTTCTGCTGCCTAACATGTGGACCAACAGCACCGAGAACAGGAACAGCACTGCAGTACTGAGACTGTTAGAGTGTGAGGAGAACAGTCAAGGGAACAGGGTCACAGCCAAGGGGAAAAGTCTGCTTCCTCATCTCTATTTATTACATGAAGGTAGTCAGAAGGCTCCTCGCCCGCTGCAGCAGGCTTCCACTGTCACATGACGAGGGAGACATAGAGCAAGCAAGACAAAGAGAGAGACGGACACAGACTCTTGGTTGAAAGTTAACCGCAAAAAAAAGTTTTAACCGTTGGTGTGGTTTATCATCAGTGTTTTGGCGGTAGAATATTGGTTGAAATCCTTAAACAACATATTAAAATTATATTTTTGTCAAAAATAAGCGATTTCTTCTTTTAAAAGTGATCAAAAACCACCAGAATCAGAGTAACTGAAAATAACACCAGAGTAGCCAAATACATCACTCACTAGTGATGCGTTCAGATATGTCGGTCGCTAGTGATCGATTCGGGGAAATCTTAGACTCAATAATGGAGTGGGAATGATGGCCATTCAGTGTGTCTATCAAGCTAGACTAAAGGCAAAATACAATGGAAAAGAGTTTGGGTTTCCTCCTGAATGATGAACTATGATGATGTGTCTCTAGTTTATTGTTATGTTACTGCTGAACAGTTCAGCTCAACCAGCAGCTCTGCAGCTTCACCTGCTGCTGCTCTCACCACAACACTTGTGTTTTTTGACCTGGTGCTTCCAACTAAACGTTTTCCTACAAACACTGCAACTGAATGTTTTCTCTCCTGTGTGGACTCTCATGTGTGACTTCAAGTTTCCTTTACTACTAAAACCTTTACCACAGACTGAGCAAGTAAATGGCTTTTCACCTGTGTGGACTCTCATGTGTCTGTTCAACTCTCCTTTACGACTAAAACCGTTACCACAGACTGAGCAAGGAAATGGCTTTTCACCTGTGTGGACTCTCATGTGTGACTTCAAGTGTTCTTTCTGACTACAACCTTTACCACAGACTGAGCAAGGAAATGGCTTTTCACCTGTGTGGACTCTCATGTGTCTCTTCAGGTTTGCAGCATGACAGCAACTTTTACCACAGACTGAGCAAGTAAATGGGTTCTCACCTGTGTGGACTCTCATGTGTCTCTTCAAGTCTCCTTTACTACTAACACCTGTACCACAGACTGAGCAAGTAAATGGCTTTTCACCTGTGTGGACTCTCATGTGTCTCTTCAGGTTTGCAGCTCGACTACAACTTTTTCCACAGAGTGAGCAAGGAAATTGCTTTTCACCTGTGTGGACTCTCATGTGTATCTTCAATTGACCACATACCATTTTGCCACAAACTGAGCAACTAACCTTTTTCTTCCCAAGAACCTCGCTTTTTTTCTGTGGGTTTAAACCTGGCTGAGGTTCATTAGTTTCGATCCGATCATCATCACTGTCTTCAGTCTCAGGTTCAGAAGAGTGTGAAGTCTTGTCATCCCTAGTTGGATGTAAATGACCAGCTGGATCTAATTCTCTGGCTGGTTCTGATACTACACAGTCCTCTCCATCAGCTTCTGTTTTAATCTGTTCAGTTGAGCTGCTGGCTAGAGGCTCCGTCTCTCTGTTCTCCTCAGTTTGGGTTTGATGAAGCTGTGAGGACTGAGGTTTATCTTCATCATCTTCACTCTTCACAGGGATAGGAGTGAATGTGAACTCTGTGATATGGGCCTCCTCCAGCCCTTGAAGCTGCTCTCCCTCCTGCCTGGTCCAGAATCCCTCCTGTTCTTCTTTAATGTATGGGGGCTCTGGGTCCTCCTGAAGCTGCTCTCCCTCCTGACTGGTCCAGAGTTCCTCTTTAATGTGTGGTGGTTCTGGGACTTCCTCGTCCAGACTGGAGCTCCAGTCCTGCTGCTCAGAGAGATCCTCTTCTTTACAGACCAACAGCTGCTGGACGTCTGGAGGAAAGACAAATACACACATTAGGCAAAACTGTGAGTAAGTTAACCTAAGCTTGTTACCATTGGTTCATAATATTAAAGATGAGCTGAAATTAGATCTCAGGGTCTGTGATGACGTATCCGACGGAAAACAAAAAAATTGCTTTGACTGGAACAGGGTAGAGAGGCGGGACATAGCGTGTGGATGATTTGATTTGACTGTTCTGGGGACTGAAGTTGACGTTGGCCAATCCTGGCGCTTGCCTGGCATGTTCTACCCCCAATTGAGTGGGATCCACAGAGAACTGGCTTATGAATGAACTGATAAACCTGATAAATTAACTTTTGATGTGGAAAAATGTGGAAAAACTAAAGAAATTTAACCAGGGATGTGATCTAAAATAGAAAAAACATTTTTTATTTCAGCTCGACTTTAATGCAGAGCGGGTCCGCCCAATAAAACCATCTGTGTCACTCTATGATGTGGTTAAAGTTTCATCTTAACATTGTAGCGATCCTGCTAGAAATAGACAGAATACAGGAAGCTAGGGGTTTTACCTTCAAAATAAAAGCAATAATTTATTACTTGGTAAATAAAAAAAAACAGAACAGCCGACTCACTACAGGTTAAAATTGACTTTTACTGGTCTGTGTTCTGTGTATTTTGGATCACACACAAAGAAGTTGCAACGTGGATCTACTATTACTTTATTTAATTGCCATTATTGCGTCTTTAGCAAAGGAATGCAGCATTAATTCAAGCCCATCTCTTAACATTTGCAACATTATGCTCCAGGACGACGATGGACCATCGTACAACATTACCGTAATAAATTACATCTAGTTACTCACGAAGTTACTGACTACTTGAGCAGTTTTTTTTAACTGTTACTCAAGTAATTATTTGTGTGACTTTTTACTTCTACTGAGTAAATATATTATACAGTAGCCTAACTGTACTTTTAGTTTTACTTGAGTACAGTTTTTGTTTACTCTATCCACCACTGCATAAATATGATAGAATGTGAGAAAACACATTTTTATATCACCAACCTGCTCTGTGTGAGCGCACTTCAGGATTTAAAACAGTGTCCAGCAGCTTTTGTTGATGGTCGATCTTCTGTTTTGAAAGAGTAGCTTCCTCCTCGTATTCTGCTATCATTCTTTCAAACAGCACAAATACCTCTTCAACAGCCGCAATCAGTCGCTGCTTCACCACCGTTCTCAGCTTCTGCACTTTGGAGCTCATTCTCACACAGTGACGGCAACTTTTCCTCAACTATTGACAAACTGTTTAGCTAGCCTACTTCAGTCGATAGCTTCACAGCTAACGTTAGCTTAAGCTGCTGAACCATTCATCTGAGACCATGCGGGAGATAAGCTTCTTCTTCTTCTTCTTCTTCTAGAAGTAACGGCTCCAGATATCCCGATAATATCACCCATACGAGTCTCCTGTTGGTCAATTAAAGTTTAGACAAAGGGGGGGAACACGCACCCGCCGCCATCTTGTGCGAGCGCGACCACGCGAGACAGGAAACCAAAGAACTGCCCCATTGCAACATCAGCGCCCAGCAGCCTCCGCCATTTTTTATTTTTGGAAGCGTGACAGCGCCAAAAGAACCTCGCACAGGCTCGCAGTGGTCAGCTGCGGTAGCGCGGGCCCCTATAATCAGCCTCTCTAAACAGTAACTCAACGGGAGAACACTCTAAATTTCGTGGATTCACATCTTTTCTGGGCGTAGGCTACTGCAAATCTTGATTGAAGTGGTGTAGTGCAGGGATGTAAAACAACAACCATATTGTGGAAACTAAGCAAAATTTTTCGTTTTCTTTGTTTAGTTTTTTCAAGATAAATAGCTAATGCGGCTGTCGTCCACTCCGTCAGAAGTGCGTTGCCGTGGTTTTAACCTCGGGTCCTTTGCATTTACTATTTATCTTGAAAAAACGAAAAGAAAAAAACGAAAAATTTTGCTTAGTTTCCACAATATGGTTGTTGTTTTACATCCCTGCACTACACCACTTCAATCAAGATTTACAGTACGCCCAGAAAAGATGTGAATCCACGAAATTTAGAGTGTTCTCCCGTTGAGTTACTGTTTAGAGAGGCTGATTATAGGGGCCCGCGCTACCGCAGCTGACCACTGCGAGGCGCATTCTGTTTCCAAAAATTGTCGGAGTGTCGTCTTGAGGAAACCAAAGAACTTTTATGGAAAGAACTGAAAGCTCCATATTGCCCCATTGCAACATCAGCGCCCAGCAGCCTCCGCCATTTTTTATTTTTGGAAGCGTGACAGCGCCAAAAGAACCTCGCACAGGCTCGCAGTGGTCAGCTGCGGTAGCACGGGCCCCAATAATCAGCCTCTCTAAACAGTAACTCAACGGGAGAACACTCTAAACTTTGGGGATTCACATCTTTTCCGGGCGTACTGCAAATCTTGATTGAAGTGGTGTAGTGCAGGGATGTAAAACAACAACCATATTGTGGAAACTAAGCAAAATTTTTCGTTTTCTTTGTTTATTTTTTTCAAGATAAATAGCTAATGCGGCTGTCGTCCACTCCGTCAGAAGTGCGTTGCCGTGGTTTTAACCTCGGGTCCTTTGCATTTACTATTTATCTTGAAAAAACTAAAAGAAAAAAAAGAAAAAATTTGCTTAGTTTCCACAATATGGTTGTTGTTTTACATCCCTGCACTACACCACTTCAATCAAGATTTACAGTACGCCCAGAAAAGATGTGAATCCACGAAATTTAGAGTGTTCTCCCGTTGAGTTACTGTTTAGAGAGGCTGATTATAGGGGCCCGCGCTACCGCAGCTGACCACTGCGAGGCGCATTCTGTTTCCAAAAATGGCCGGAGTTTCGTCTCTTTCCTTCCATGCTCTTTGAGGAAACTGTCAATGCATTCTTCTCCTGTTTCATTTTATGGCTGTTGGTATCCAACTGTTAGCTACATTACCGCCACCTACTGGATTTTGACATCAATGCAAACTATTACAGTGATCAACATCATGTGCCCAGTCCACCCAAAGTGCTCACATCACATTCACAATACTGATATGGTGTCCATTCTATGGACCTCCTTTGCACCTCTCTGACAGGAAATACCCTCAGTCAGTGCATAATAGTTAGTGGGGCTGCATCCATGTATAATGCAGGTGTCATGTTGGATCATGCACAGCACAGCCCATCTGTGTGTGTCACCCTGGGAGTCAAGATGCAGCGCACTATGTATCCGAGAGCTGGACTGACTGACTGACTGACTGACTGACTGACTGACTGACTGACTGACTGACTGACTGACTGACTGACTGACTGAATGAAGGAATGAAGGAATAAAGGAATTAATTTATTTGTGGCAGTTGTTACAAATTCACAATGAACAGATAAAAACCCATACACTAGTATTAAAATGGTCTAAAACACAATACAGTCCATGACTTGTTTCCATTGGACACACAAAGTGATTTACTTGGACTGCACTTTGATGACTCCGGTGGTGATTCATCTTTCTACAAGTGGACCTGGGTGTGTTTGCAGAGGCATCGGATGGAGAATGTACAGTCTCAAAGGAATAGATACAGCAGTCTTCATTAGAGTTTGATCATTTGAGTCGACAATGCAATTAAACTGGTAACAAGAGGGGTTATAAAATATGATATGGCTTTTTGAAGACTGATACTGATAGTTTTAGACTTGAGCAGATTTAATGTGCCAATGTTCCACATTTTAATGCCAAAAATGAGCGAGATTTGTATTGTGGAAAAGCTATCATGTGACTAAACCTCTCCATTGAAGGTAGGCTGCATCACTGAGCAGTGAGGTGTAATGCAAGCAAAGCACTATCATATTCCTATCATATTCCAATAGGATTTATAGTGTGTCTGTGAGATTTAATTGTGCGTTTATTGCCTCATTAGTGTAATTTGTGATATTTTTCACTATTGGACTTTCTCTGCTATAGCTGCATCATATTTAACGTTTTACTGTATGATATTAATCCTTGATCTAGCTTCTCTCTGGTTAGGGTGGTAGCAGATATGGCCACTAGTTGGCAGCCTTGTCCTTTCTTTAATTCAAAGGCAGAGGCTCATGATGAGAGTGCATCAGCCCTATCTGTAAAGCCATATGAGTATTCATGACTTCCAATTTAGCAGATCAGATCAAAGTCTACTGGCTGCAGATTAACCTGTCCTCTTTGTTGATACTCTGCTTACAAATTATGCTTAAACTGATTCTCACACATTCTATCTCAGTCAAAATTGAGATTATTCCTCTCAAATTAATCAATAGATACTTTATTTGCTGACGATAGGATGCAAAAATTAGTGAATGCATCTCCCGTCTGTTTGCATAAACAACATGTTGACATAGGAAAACAAACATCCTGCATCTTTGAAGTAGGATGAAATAACAGAAAGAGAGGTTGACATTCTTGTTGTTGTCACCAGTGTGAGAGTGACTAATACCACACTTGATTCCATGTTTCCTTTAGAGGAGTAAAACATCTTTCTATTTTGTAATCTTTTTATTTCTCTATGCTCTTTTCGTTGTATTTATTTTATGTATAAGCACTTTATGTAATAGGTATTTTTCACAGCCGCTATTTTGTTTCTAAAAGGCAGGGTGAGCACAGGTGCAACCAACTCTCTAATTAGGGCCCCAGCACTGGACCACCTAAATGACTGGAAGTTGGAAACCACTTATGTTTTGGTGCATGCACCTGTGCTACTTCCTGCCTTTTAGACACAAAATGGCTGCTGTGAAAAAGGCTTATTGCCTCTGTGTATGGAAATGTGCTATCCAAATAAACTTGCATTGTCTTGTAGCCTATATTTTGAAATAGCTGTGATATTTTATGTTTTGAAAGATGTCATATTCTGTGGTGTGTAGGCTATGCCTACATGGGACTCACCCGAATTGACACAATTGACACACGCACACACACACACACACACACACACACACACACACACACACACACACACACACACACACACACACGCACACGCACACGCACACGCACACGCACACACACTCACACACACACACATACACACACACACACACACACACACACACACACACACACACACACACACACACACACACACACACACACACACACACACACACACACACACACACACACACACACACACACACACACACACACACACACACAGGAACGGGGTGGTGGTGGTGGTGGTGGTGGTGGTGGTGGTGGTGGTGGGGGTGGGGGGGGGGGTCTGTCTGAGCCCCTCCTCCAG
This sequence comes from Poromitra crassiceps, assembly GCF_964638095.1. NCBI lineage: Eukaryota > Metazoa > Chordata > Actinopteri > Beryciformes > Melamphaidae > Poromitra > Poromitra crassiceps. The sequence continues at coordinate 11,473,345 of NC_139632.1, forward strand.
AAAGCCACGGTGCGCCAATGGAAACAGGTGGGATCCCCAGACTCCTCCAATCACAATCACACACTCCCCTCCACGCTTTCCACAGGACGGCCCGGGGAGGCTGGACCCATCTCTCACCAACTTCCACAAGTAGGAAAACAAACATCTCTTTCCTTCCCGCACGCAGCGCTGCCGTTTGTTCTGGCCTGCATGTGTGTGTGTGTGTGTGTGTGTGTGTGTGTGTGTGTGGGGCTGTTCCAGGGAGCGCTAGCGGGGGGGGGGGGGGGGGGAGCAGTTCAGTTCACAGAGCGCTGCTGTCTGGAGAACTTGCAGCCACTTGGCGGTGTGTCGCTGGGACGGCTCGCTGCGATGGAGCACAAGTAGCCTACTGAGCCGATTTGGGCGAGTTTTCTTCTTGGTTTTGCCCATATAACTGAGCCGAGTTGGGTTCCCTTCGATATTGTGTTGGTTCCTGTGGAAGACTGGACTAGTAAACACTGCGACCATGCCTGGAAAAACCAAGTACAACCTGGTTGATGATGGACATGATCTGAGGATTCCGCTGCACAACGAGGAAGCATTCCAGCATGGGATCAACTTCGAGGCAAAGGTGAATTCCCACTAGCCCACTTCCCAGCCGACTGAACACAAACGGTTTTATATGTTTTTACAATGTTTTTTCGGTCATCTTCGTTATCGAAATAGTTGTAGCCTATCGCACTGCACACGCTATGTGGGCTCCTGTTGTGCATTAACTTTAAAAACATATTGAAGTTTACCTTTTTGGGAATTGTATCTACACGTGAAGGAGCTCGCTAATTCAAATTTCAAGTATTTAGAAAACTATAGCCAAATCTCTTCTGTTGTTAGAGATAAGAACTTTTGCATAGTTAACCATTCGCACGTCGGGGACTATTTCAAGCTAACATTTCAATGTACTAATATCCCATGGATTGTTTGTAACTGTCATATTCTACTTTGCTGGGAACAGTACATCGGCAGTCTGGATGTGTCGCGGCCGAACAGCCGAGTGGAGATCGTGGCCGCAATGAGGAGAATAAGGGTGAGTGGAGGTTTTCATCGAAAGCGAAACTCCATTCAAATATCTGTCCATTTACTGTTGTCTTGCTTATCGGCAAATTAACACGTCTGGTAGAATGGTGTTTCACGAAGAATCTAAATACACCACGGAGTACTTGTCATTCACCAAGCAGCATTTATATATAGATTTCAACTTTTATAATTAGGTTACACTGCAAGATTGCGGGGAACTGACAAGTTTTTGTACTGAGTTTGGCATAACAAACAGGAAAGCGAACCACTTTCCCCAGCGTTGCGTAGCAACAACACCGGAAATTGACTGCAAGAATAGGAGGCGAACCAGTTATACAAAAGGAAATTCTATTGTAGAAAGTGCTGTTTGTTCGTTTTGACATATTCTGAATTAATGAGGTGACCCTAATGATTCGTTAAAGGCGTAAAGTTGTCTTATAGAATGTTTGCCGATAAGCAGTGGGACATTCAAGAGTGAGATTTTTGAATGAAGTTTGGAGTATCTTCTCCATATAAGAGAGAAAGCCGCTTATCGGGCTATGTCAACACAGGCTGTTAAAGAGAAAACGCCCCTACTGTATATATTTACATTAGGAACAGCAGCCTTTGTGTCATTTTGTGTATGCTAAAATGCACATAGTGGTGCTTTGAACATTGGTGACGGGTGGCCCTATCCCCCTCACCAAATGGTGTGACTAACCATCGAAACAAGACAAGGCAGAGCAAGAGAGACTTGATGTGTTCAATACAAAAGTTATCATCGGGAAACAGATTGCATTGAGAAAGCAGCTCAGAGTTTGAATGTGTAGGCAATGTGCTGTCTTGCACTTGTCTCTTGTGTCTCTTGTGTCTTGGGTCTCCCATGTGGGCCAATTGGCTTTTCCTTTGAAGCAATGTACTGGAGTGGAAGGTCTCTCTCTCTCTCTCACACACACACACACACACACGCACACACACACACACACACACACACATTCTCTGTCTCTCTCCCTCTCTCTCTCTCTCTCTCTCTCACACACACACACACACACATTCTCTCCCCCCCTTTACTGCGGTGTAAACATAAGATTTACAGCCTTTCAGCTCTAGAAAGTAGACTTAATCTTCAGACTGCTTGCATATTCTCAGCCTTGGCACTGCTGCCCCTCCTAGCTGTCATACATCTGTCTGTCTGTCTGTCTGTCTGTCTGTCTGCCTGTCTGTCTGTTAGCCGGGCAGTAGTTGACTTGGCAACCTCATGTAGGTCCAGTGGTCCAGTGGTATTTGAGGTGTTGAAGTGGTAGTATATAGGCATTCAGTGACTCACCAAGATTCCCACCACCTGATTTGAATGCAAAGGCTCTTTACAATGATGACCTCATACCTACATGATTGATTGATTTTGATTGATTGATTTTCTTTATTTAAGTGTCATGCTTCGAATGAAGCCCAGCCCACATGGGCTTACAGGACACTTTGACTGTTCATCATTTAAACAAACAATGATCAAAACATAAAACCAACAGAAACACCCAAAATACATACGGTAAAGTTGTACAGCATGAAAACCACCACCTGAACCTACTTAAAGAGCTGTGCTTGCCTTCTATTCCAGGCCCTAGAGATAAAGTTAGCAGTCTTAAATACCTCAGTCTTAAACAACCACTCCAACTTCTGGCCATCATCTGCCCAGAAGAGCTCAGGTCTTTGCTTTTGCATTTCGTCAAATAAGGAAATCCTCAAATCATCATATAAAGTACAATAAAACATGAAATGAAACTCATTTTCAACATCTTTTAGATCACAGACATTGCATAATCCTTCAATGGCAAGAGCTCATACCCTGCAATGATGACTTCATACCCCCCTTTTTTTCCCCTCCTACTCACACAACACGCTGGCACACATGCATTGTAAATAGCTTACCGTTATTAACCTACCAAATGTAGATTAGCCACAGCAAGTCAAATTGGCTGGTGGTGGAACGCTATGTTGTGCACGTTGCATTATGTTGAGGTTTATGTCAGCGGGACACCCACACGCAGGCACCATCCATGTTTGCACGCACAGTCGAGTAAAAAATGTTCCTATTAACCTTTTCAGAATAGTGCACCTCCCCTCGCTATAAAGTGGACCCCCCGACGTGCTGCCATGGCAGCTGCTGCTAGTGTTGGCAGGAGAACTGGCTTTGGTTTGGCTCATCCGGTGTGAAAGTGGTTCGACACAGGCTTGGCCGCACAATGGAGGGAAACCGCAGGTATCCCTCTTGGAAGGGAGGTCATCCTGGAAGGCCCGGGGCTACTGGAGTAGCACACTAACGCCATTCCTTTCACTCGTGTAGCGCTTTACTCCTCTTAGGGTGTTTCTGCACTGCGCACTGTGCACGGCAAACTGAAAGTTGATTTTAAAAACTGAGCAGACATAAAGGCTTAATGGAAAGATACCAACTTTTTTGGACACATCAGCAATGATCATCTTATGTGATGAGAAGATTGGTGGTAGCTCCACCTCTGGATGCAGTATTTTGTGAACTACAGTTGTTTTCGGATTATTAAAGTATGCTCATACCATCCACTAAAATACTGACAGTGCACAGACAGTGCAACAAATGCTGTTGCTGGCGTCTTTGCATTTGTGCATCATAACTTAAGTTAAGCAGTTATGCCTGTTTGTCAAAAGGCTGCTGTTTTCTTTTGTAGTTGTATAATGAGGAAGTGGACAGCGCTTATTGCATTCACTATTTATTCCTGCATAGCTATTGAATGGATATCTTGGATGATGGCAGAGTTTGCCTGTAGTACAGTACATGTAAAGTAGGGGTGTCCCCAAAATATTGATTCATGTCAGAGTTGAGATTCTTATTTTTGACGATTCTGAATCGATTCACAACTTCCTATTTTTATTTAAGTCACTGAGAACTGAGAAATACCAAGTAAATATTCTGCTTTCGTGCCATAGTTTACTACAATGCTTTCGTAGCACACGGCAAACCGTTTTGAATCAAATATCAATTTTGGATCGAATCGTGACCCCAGGAATCGGATCAGATCGTGAGATAGCCAAAGATTCACCCCTAATGTAAAGGCTAGGTCACACTAAAATAGATGATTTGTACACCAATGGTCTGTCTGGTCTGTCTTGTCTTGTGTGAAGGGGTCCAGGACTGACATGCGAGTGACGCAGGCATCAGCCAATGGAAGTTTAGTTCAAGGAGGAAGTCAAAGTGAAACGGACATGAGCTCTTCTTCTTATATATTTACCACTTCAGTAGAGATTCCCAACTCCACCTTGTTCCACTCTTGATACATTATCATACAGTTTTATTTGGAGGAATAAATGTCATGTAAAATGGTATACATGGCAGCATGCCTGGATCAATCCACATAAGTATGCAATTACAAACAAAGTGAAAGCCTCATATAAAATTCTGCATCAATGTTAACCTCCTCATAATGTCATAAACTACATAATGTAAACGTAGCCTCTGTACCATGGAGCAAGAAACTGTGGAAAACCTATTTTGTAATTATATTCATTTATTTATTTCTGGACCAATGTGAATGTTTTTGAATCGGGAAACGCGCGATCCCCTCGTCCTCATGTGTGTGTGACCCCCCCTCCCCCCGTCTTTGACCTGTCGCCTATAGTGTGAACTGATGGGCTGGCCAGCATTGACTCCAGACCAGTGGTTCAGTTTGAACTTTGGTTGTTGTCTGACTTAAGCTTAAGACAGCCAGGCTTAGCAGGGCTTTCTAACTTCTTCATAAGAATAAGACCTTGACCTTGGCTTTATTCCTCCGCCGCTCCTCGACGGACTCCATTTTTGCAACAGGCTCAGTTTTTGACCGTCAAAAGCGAGTCAGCAGAACATGAAGCAGCGACAGACTGTGGTATCTGCTTTCATCATGCGCTCTCTCATGCAACTCCAGTCCCTTCTGGAGCAGTTTTAGAGGGACTTCTGTAAGTCGATGCTGCCCACAGCGCCGCCTGGTCTTTTCCCAAGATCTCTATCAGTCTGTCTTTCTGCACAGTCAGTCGGAGTCGTGCGGGTTGCTGCTGGGCGACTGGTTGATGTACGGTGTCATTGTTCATTGTGTGCATGAGTCACCTGTAAGCCAATAGCTGATAACACAAACTAATGACACAGCAAAGCAGGAAGTGGCCACCTCCTCCGCCGGAGTCGGCCGCTTCTTTTCACCTGACAGCGAGGAGTTTCACACCGGCAGGATGTAGCGCGTGGGAGGATCATGGGCCTATGGGCGCTATTCCCCACAGTTTCCCCTCCCCCCGAACATGCAGGCTCCCCGACTGACCAGAGGGGGCATTAGTGCAGTGATGAGGACGCATAGCCTGAATCCGGCTTCCCACCCCGCAGAGATGGCCAATTGTGCCTGTATGGACGCCCGACCAACAAGCCGGAGGTAACGCGGGGGCTCGAACCTGCGACCCTCGTGTCGGAAGGCAGGGAATCTACCGCTGCACTACCTGAACGCCCTAACCTAAAAATAATAACAATGGGGAAGTTTCAGCTTCACTTGGTGGAAAAGAAAACAAACAAAAGTTTTTTTAGTTATTCCTTCACCAAGTGTATCTGAAAACGTAGTTTTCTCTCCACTTTTTGGTATATGAAAGATTCACAGTTGAACGATGCTAATGATGCGATGTGCACTGGTGGAGCTTCACAGAGAAGAGGGAGTGACCACCGTTAGAAATGAGACTCCCCTCACCTTTCCCTCACCCTTAGTTCACCAATCACCGCAATCCACACAGAGATGGACTGTGTCACGAAAAGAGCCGTATAAATGGAATTTATGATCCTCATTATCCGGCAAAGCACAGTAGTAGCTTATCTGCTCAGTGGGAGGGGAGACCTTTGCCGTGAATTAAAGGGATTAATTTCATATTAATCTGCCTTCGCTGGCTTCATTGACTGTGGGATGACGGAGCGGCACGGGATGGGATGATTAGACGTCCATCTCAGGAGATTGAAAGTGTACAGCAGCAGTGTCGGAGAAGAAATGGCTTCTCCGCCTTCCTAGCTGCCAGGATCAGCGTCTTCTGCCAGAATCGGGGTCCCCTGTGCACAAGCATCCGTTTTTAACACCAAGTCATTTTGGGAAAGGACCCGCTGTGGCTACTCTGCCTTAAAGAGCTGTTAACCCGGTGGGGAAGAGTGATTCTGTGTATCAGTGGAGAGTTTTACTGCCGGACTAAATGCGGTTTGAGAGGCTTTTCCATCCTGGCAGGAATACAATTGAATTCTCCCTGTGGAAAACGAGGAAACGGAGAAGAGAATTTCCCCATGGGGAATCCATAAAGTATCTCATTAACATTACAATAACATCAGAGACACACGGCCCTACATGTTTCTCTACATGAATGTTCGTTGAGAGAGATGAGACTGTTATTACTACATGTTATTACTACATGTTTCTCTAAATGAATGTACCTTGAGAGAGATGAGACTGTTATTACTACATGTTTCTCTACATGAATGTACGTTGAGCGAGATGAGACTGTTATTACTACATGTTATTACTACATGTTTCTCTAAATGAATGTACCTTGAGAGAGATGAGACTGTTATTACTACATGTTTCTCTACATGAATGTACGTTGAGAGAGATGAGACTGTTATTACTACATGTTATTACTACATGTTTCTCTACATGAATGTACCTTGAGAGAGATGAGACTGTTATTACTACATGTTTCTCTACATGAATGTACGTTGAGCGAGATGAGACTGTTATTACTACATGGTATTACTACATGTTTCTCTACATGAATGTACGTTGAGAGAGATGAGACTGTTATTACTACATGTTTCTCTACATGAATGTACGTTGAGCGAGATGAGACTGTTATTACTACATGTTATTACTACATGTTTCTCTAAATGAATGTACGTTGAGAGAGATGAGGCTGTTATTACTACATGTTATTACTACATGTTTCTCTAAATGAATGTACGTTGAGAGAGATGAGGCTGTTATTACTACATGCTATTACTACATGTTTCTCTACATGAATGTTCGTTGAGAGAGATGAGATTGTTATTACTACATGCTATTACTACATGTTTCTCTACATGAATGTTCGTTGAGAGAGATGAGACTGTTATTACTACATGTTATTACTACATGTTTCTCTACATTAATGTACATTGAGAGAGATGAGACTGTTATTACTACATGTTATTACTACATGTTTCTCTAAATGAATGTACGTTGAGAGAGATGAGACTGTTATTACTACATGCTATTACTACATGTTTCTCTAAATGAATGTTCGTTGAGAGAGATGAGGCTGTTATTACTACATGCTATTACTACATGTTTCTCTACATGAATGTTCGTTGAGAGAGATGAGATTGTTATTACTACATGCTATTACTACATGTTTCTCTACATGAATGTTCGTTGAGAGAGATGAGACTGTTATTACTACATGTTATTACTACATGTTTCTCTACATTAATGTACATTGAGAGAGATGAGACTGTTATTACTACATGTTATTACTACATGTTTCTCTACATGAATGTACGTTGAGAGAGATAGGACTGTTATTACTCGCGACAGACATGCTGGCCATGGAATGACTCGGCAAGGCAATTGCATGGCTGGCTACTGGTGTCTTTGATTTAGGCTTTGAGGAGGAAGAGGTAGAATTTCTTTTTTAGTTTCATTTCATTTAGTTTATTTGAGGAGGGACAGTGTACATTAATGAACATGAGTATCAGGGATACAAATGTAAACATGCTGGATTGTAGCACTGTTGCTAGTTCCCATCCACAGTCCCCTAGTGAAGAAAGTGACAACAATCATGATGGATCATGGAGGAACAGAAAAGTGCAAAGAAATCTGTCCACAGGTGGAGAGAGAGGTCGTCTTGTTTAGTGCGTCCCTCTTCTCGTTTTATCTCCTGTCCTTTTAATTAGCAGCTAGAGTTAACCTGCGCCACTTTGATTGACGTTAACAAGATGTAGAAGCTCGGCGGCCATCCAATTAATCCACGCCGGCTAATAAATGTCCTCAGCAACGATGTCTTGCCATAAGGCTGATAGACCTGTCCTTTATCACCTATCTGCATTAAGGCTGATAGACCTGTCTAGAGGTCGACCGATTAATCGGCCGGCCGATTAATTGGGGCCGATTATTGGCATTTTTAATTAATCGGCATCGGCCTGCAAAAAAAAAAAAAAAAAAAAAAAAAAAAAAAATTGGCAGGCCAGGCCAGGCCAGGCCACCGGGCATTTGCCCGACGTGCCCGATTATGCAGTCTGCCACTGAATGTGAGTGTTCTCATGCACCCATGAGCCTACTGTAACGTTACGTTTCCTCAGTCACCACCATCTTCTGCAAACACACTTCTCCCATCAAATGACAGCAAATCTAAACAGTTACATTATTATTATTATTGTTAATGTATAGAACAGTGCATGAATGAGTTCTCTGACATACTGCTCTCTCGCTATAGCCTACCAGTCACTACTGTACCGCATAACCCAATGTATTTTTCTATTTAATAAAAAGAATAATCAAAAACATGTTACTGTTCTCTTGTAAATTTTATTTCCATAATAAACCATTCACAGAGTTTCATTATCGGAAACTCTGTGCATGGTTTAGCCCGGCATCTCTCGGCCTGTCTCGGAGGGGAGTCCCCGGATGGGGGTCCGTTGCTGTGGCCTGGGTGGGCTCGTCCCCCGCGTGGCCTGCTCTCACGCTCTCAGTCACTATGCTGGTGGCTGGGGGCTGGGGGGGCGGGTCGCGTGGGGGCTGGGTCCGCCCGGGCCGCAGCAATGGGCCCCTATAGCACAACGACCTCACAAGGTTCCTCCTCAGCCAAGTCACTGGGGCAATCCATGTGGCGATCCATGTGTGGATTGCCACCATATGGTGGAAAGGTTTTCTTGCGTTCACTGGGGGTGAGGGGGCGCCGCTGTGTCCCGGCCTGGCCTTCCCTCCCACGCCTTATGTGGGCGGGGGCCGGGTCGGGGGGCATCGGTGCTCTTCATCACTGGTCGAGGGCTGCCGGTTGGTTTAGAACAGCTTAGGTAGGCGATAGATTAGCTACAGCCTAAGGCTGACCTGTTATAGTGTTCAGGCTAAAATCAGACTAGAGCAGAGTAGGATAGGCCAGATTAGGCTGTAGATTAGCTAGATACTATGTCCCAGTTAGCTCTGGTTAATGCTTAGAGTAGTCAGTTGTCTGATCTTCTCCCCCCCCCCCCCCTCTCTCTTTCCCCCTTCCCCCGCTTCTTCCCTTCTTCCCCCTTCCTGTTCTCCTCTCTTTCCATGCTCTTTCCTCCCCCACATCCCACCGCCCCCCCTCCCTTCTCCTGCTCTCTCCTCCTTCTGCCCCCCTCTGCTCCTTCTCCTCTTCTCCCCTATTTTCCTGAATCCCTGCCACTTCCTGCTCTCCCCTCTCTCACATTCCCCCTGCTCTCCTTCCCCTGCACCCTCCCACCTCTCCTTCTCTGCCTCTCTCCTCCTCTCTGTCCTCTCCCCTCTCTCACATTCCCCCTGCTCTCCTTCCCCTGCACCCTCCCACCTCTCCTTCTCTGTTCTCTCCTCCTCCACATTTCCCATTTTCTCCCCACCCTCGCCCTAATCCGGGCCCGTATCCTACTCCCTCCCTCCACCCTAGACCCTACCTCTACTCTGCCTCCCCTGTACCCTTCCACCTCTCCTTCTCTGTTCTCTCCTCCTCTCTGTCCTCTCCCCTCTCTCACATTCCCGCTGCTCTCCTTCCCCTGCACCCTCCCACCTCTCCTTCTCTGTTCTCTCCTCCTCTCTGCCCTCTCCTCCCTCTCACATTCCCCCTGCTCTCCCTCCCCTGCACCCTCCCACCTCTCCTTCTCTGTTCTCTCCTCCTCCACATTTCCCATTTCTCCCCACCCTCGCCCTAATCCGGGCCCGTATCCTACTCCCTCCCCTCCCCCAACCCTAGACCCTACCTCTACCCTGGTTCTCCCTCCCCTGCACCCTCATCTCTCCTCCTCTGTTCTCTCCTCCTCCACATTTCCTATTTTCTCCCCACCTCCCCCCTCTCCTCCCTCACATCCCCCCGCTCTCCCTCCCTCCTCCACTCTCCTGCTTTCTCCTCTTCCCGGTGTTCTTCCCCTTCCCCCTTTCCCCCACTACTCTAAAGCATAGTACACATTTTACTCCAAAGCATGGCACCCACTCTATCCTCTCCAATATTCCGCCACTATTTAAAGCATGGCATAGCATGGCAATATTCCGCCACTATTTAAAGCATGGCACCCATGCTCTTAGTATTTCACCACTATTCAAAGCATGGCACCCACTCTTCCCTAAAGCAAGGCACCCATAAGCTCTATATGTGAACATGTGCTTATCTGGCAAAAGGACTCATTACTAAAGGCTTGCAGCCAATTAAATTAGGCATAGTTTGGTTGCTTAGAAATTGACATGTCCGTTTGCAAGATGTGCGTCTATATTTCTCATTCTCTCCCCACCTCCTCCCTCCCCGTTCTCTTCTCCCCCACACCCCTCCCCCTTCCCCTCTCCTGCTCTCTCCTCTTGCTCCTTCCCCACCTCCTATACCCTCCAACATCTCCCATTCCCTCCCCACCCCATCACTCTCTCACATTCCCCCTGCTCTTCCACCTTCTCCTGCTCTCGCCCTCTGCTCTCTCTTCATTTCTATATTTTCTATATTATCAATTGTTCAAATGTTATCTTTCTTCTGTATATTCTTGTTACTGTGTGTTAGCTAGAATCAGCTAGACATACTTTCTGTGAAGCCCTCTGAGACATGCTTGTGAATTAGGGCTATATAAATAAACTTGACTTGACTTGACTTGACTGTACTGGCTAAGATAACATCTTATATTAGATGTAGGCCTACAGTATAATGTTATATTCGATTTTCAATGTGCGTGAATGGATAATGGAAATCTAGGCTACTAGATTTCTTTAAAAAAAAATACCAACAGAAGAATATTGCACATTTTTTGGGGGCGCTACCCACACGTTTAGCTGTGTGTTTCTCATTCCACGAATGCACAATCCTTACAAGTTGTACCCCATTGTAAAGGTGACTAATCAGGCTTTCCAACTATATAAAATACAATACCAATTGGTATTATTAAAGGGGAGAAATAATCGAGCAAAATAACGTTTCCAAACTTTTTTTGAGGAGTTTATTTTAATCGTATTTTATCGAATGAAAAAAATAATAATAATCGGCATTATATATCGGCCATCGGCCGCCCTGCTCTCTAAAGATCGGCATCGGCATCGGCCATTGAAAAAGCAATATCGGTCGACCTCTAGACCTGTCCTTTATCACCTATCTGCATTAAGGCTGATAGACCTGTCTTTTATCGCCTATCTAAGCTGCTGTTGAATGCAGTGCCCCCCCCCCCCCCCCCCCCACACCTCTTTGATTGAAATTTAATCAGCATTAATTTCTGTCGTGTATTTGCGCTGTAATTGTTCATTAGGGCTGCACGATTAATCGTATTTTCATCGTCATCGCGATATGAAAATGCGCGATGAACACATCGCAAAAGTCACGTGTTATCGCAATTTAAAAAAAAAAAAAAAAAAAATTACAGTGCACCTGAACGCAACATGCAAGATACCGGCTGAATAAGTATCCAAATGTTCATGTCATTCTGGCCAATACTCCACTTCTGTTATAACATTTCAGTCTGGAATATGGAATATCTTTCAATAATCGTTATGACTAAAAGGCTAAAAGTAATCTCATGTGTAAGAAATGACTGTTCTACATTGAAGTAAAAATATGAATAATTAACTCAACACAGGCTTTGAGAATCCCGTGCCACTTACTGATACGTATGCTTAAATTAACAGAATCATATTGCAAAGTGAATTTAGGCCCTCACTGTAATACTTCAGAAGTTGAATTTGAAGTTCAGCATTAATACATTTGTCATTTTTTGTCTTAGATTTACCTTTGTGTGTTATTGCAATATAAAACTACATAATTGAGAATCTATTCTAATTTCTGGAATCGAGAATCGATTCTGTAATCGGATCGTGACCCCAGGAATCGGAATCGGATCGGATCGTGGCTTAGCCGGATCGGAGCACCCCTACCCATTAATATTTTTGTTTATAGCATTTTTTTATTTATCGCAGGTCATATCGTCATCGCAATATTGAACAGTGTTATCGCACATCGCAGCTTTTCCTCATATCGTGCAGCCCTAATATATATATATTTAATTTCTTTTTACAAATTTGCATGACACAAACACAAGAGACCACAAACCTACAAAAAATAAAACCTATACATACACATACACAAGCAGATGCACTCAGGACATAATCCCCCACCCTGCAGGACCCGCCCACCCACAAACCCACAAAGAAATGAGCTCACAGTACTACATAATTATGACCTTCAGCAAAAAGAGGAGAGAGAGAAGAAATTTACCAAAAGGTTTCAAAATCTTCATACCTTCTGATTCTGGTTTATCGGTATTTTCGTGTTCCTCCTCCTCCTTTAATCTGATCAAAAGGAGATTGCATGTAGAAATGCACCATGTAGAAACTAATTCACTCCATCAGTTTAATGAAGCGTGCTTGAATCCAACATTACAAAAGGCGTTGGAAGTGTCTTTGTAGAACCGACGTGGGGCTGTGTGGAGTAGAACAGGCGTCCCCAGCCACAGCTCGGCCGGCCAAATACCAGCACGGACTCAAGTGGGCCTGCAGCCAATCTGCAGTCTATCAGGACCTTGGTAAACTTGGCTGACATTCTCCAAAGATGCCAACGTATAGCTCTCTCTCTGTGTGCTTTCACCACAGCAACTGCGCGGCCTCTCGGGAGCGGCAATACTATCCATTTAGTATTTAGCATGCGTGACTAACAGACGGCGCTGAAGCGCTCTCACAGGAGGATGGCGAATGTCGCGCGGCGTACACACACACACACACACACACCCACACACACACACACACGCCATTGCTGGTGGTTGACGTAATCGCATTATAAACCTGTACCACCTTAACACCAACTACCATGGTCGGACCAGAGTCATTGAGCCATGTTCAGCCCTTTATTTTGTCAGTTCGCACCAAATCACTCAACACGGGTCGATCCCTCGTCAACCTGGGTCACAACAACCCGGGAGAGATGCAAAACAATGAACAACAACCCGGGTGGGGTGGGGTCGTCACTCAAAAGGGCCTTTCTGTGTGGAGTTGGCATGTTATCGCCGTGCCCCCCTGGGGGTTTCCTTCATATAGGAACCCCTCACCAAAAACATGCAATATCTTGGTCGCTGAAGTGGTGCCTCCTCTGGTCGTTAGGGGCGCCTGTTCGGAGGGAGGGGAACTCGTTGGAATAGCGTGATCCTCCCACCTGCTATGTCCTACCGGTGAAGCTTCCCCTGTCAGGTGAAAAGAAGCGGCTGGCTAACTGCCCATGTCTCGGAGGAAGCATGGAGCCAGTTTCGGCTCTCCCCAGATCGGCAGAGGGTGGAGCAGCAACCAGGATAAATACATTAAAATTAGCACTAATCGGGGATAAAAATGGGACAAAAAATCTGGGGGGGGGGGAATATTAAGAAAAGAAAAAAACAACAACCTGGGTGGTACCATTCACTCTGAACTCAACCTGGTCCACCAACCCTTTCAGACACCAAATCAACCTGGGAAGAACTCTGATTGGGCCTTGGTGTGAAAGGGGTACTAGAGAGGAGTGCTCCTCAAGCAGCAGAGTGCTAAACGCACTGAAACGTTTGCTGTTTAGCAGAGGGGGGATTTTTTTCCACGGTGCACGGTTGATATCAATTTCCTGCTCTCAATTAATGTCGCTGTCCTCATTTCCCCAGAGTGCACGGTCCTTTCAGTGAAGGTGCCCTCCAATTAGAAGGCGAGAGGCTTTTCATGATTATTATGATTATTATCATGATTTAATTAATAACCCTTTCATCCAGCAGCACGAGGTCATTTGGTGCCAGAAATTGTTAATCATTAATCAGTTTATTGTTATTTTAAACTTGACGTCGGTAACTGCGTCTGCGGGTTTTCTCTCCTGCTGGATTACACAGATTAAGAAAGATTCATGCGCCAAAGGTGACTGTCTGCAAAATAAATTGTAAATTGTAGTTGTTGGTTTGCTCTCCTCCTTTTTCTTTGATGCGTGAATTCTACAAAATGTGTGAATTCAGCAACCGCCCCCATTTGTCCAAATCACTGGGAAGATGGCTGCAGTTCTAAAACTAGACTGGCCCTCGTGCCTCATTCCACTGAAGGGACAGGCCCATAGATTTGAATGGGAGGCGTGAAGGGTCTGTGTCTGCCAGGCAGGAAGTGAGCAAGTTACAACAAATTAAAACGGCACACTTGCTTGCCAGTGGTGAGCATCCTGTCAAATGATGTAATAAAATAAAATCAAACTATTAACAAACTTAACAATACTGATAACATGCACTTAGCAAGGCCTGTGGTCCTCCTCAAACAGAGGAGTGAGCCCACTTACAAGGGAGAAGTCCAACAAGCAATATACCAAACTTAACATCAAACAATTTTGTAAAATGACACAACCCCGCTTAATGGCAAAGCGGGGACGTTGAAATGAATCTTTACCAGCCAAAGGCTTCAGCAAGCAACCTGAATGGTAGAGAGATGTGAAATGAGGGGAAGCAATCTCCCATTGCAGCGGCGGAGAAAAGTAGTGTCAGCAGAAGCAGTGACTTGCAGTCCATCAGCTGGACTATAAAGGTTAGGACCACATGCGTCTCAAACATGACAGTTCACCAGCTGGACTATAAAGGTTAGGACCACATGCGTCTCAGACATGGCAGTTCACCAGCTGGACTGTAAAGGTTAGGACCACATGCGTCTCAGAAATGGCAGTCCATCTGCTGGACTGTAAAGGTTAGGACCACATGCGTCTCAGACATGGCAGTCCATCAGCTGGACTGAAGGTTAGGACCACATGCATCTCAGACATGGCAGCCCATCAGCTGGACTATAAAGGTTAGGACCACATGTGTCTCAGACATGGCAGTTCACCAGCTGGACTATAAAGGTTAGGACCACATGCGTCTCAGACATGGCAGTCCATCAGCTGGACTATAAAGGTTAGGACCACATGCGTCTCAGACATGGCAGTTCACCAGCTGGACTGTAAAGGTTAGGACCACATGCATCTCAGACATGACAGTCCATCAGCTGGACTATAAAGGTTAGGACCACATGCGTCTCAGACATGGCAGTCCATCAGCTGGACTGTAAAGGTTAGGACCACATGCGTCTCAGACATGGCAGTCCATCAGCTGGACTGAAGGTTAGGACCACATGCATCTCAGACATGGCACTTCAACAAGGGCCTAATGGAAATACTGTCGACTCTTAGATCATTGAAGCGTAAATTCAGGAATTGGTGATCGAGGAGTTAGCCTTGTCTTCTCGACAAATTATGTCCATTTGTCCGAGTCGTCACGGCTTCTTTCAGGTGCCTAATGATTCTTTCTCGCTCAAGCCTTTTTATAGAAAGTTCTTTTTAAAGCCTCTCTTTGGGCTTCATCGCAAACCCTCTTCTGTTCTTCCTGAGCTGCGTGGCCGGCTTGGTGTTGAGCGGACTCTCTGTATCTTCAGGTCAGAGGTTAAAGGTGAAAGAGCGAGCTAATGACGTCTCCTGCATGGACGATTACCCTGCCTCCCATTGACCTTCCTCCTCCCACTCCTCTCAACTTGTGGTTTTCGCCGCACTGGAGGAGATTGGATTTTTAGATCAATCGAGCATGATGGCTACCGGTGTAACTCAAAGTTAATGCGGTGTTATTATTCAACGGGCACTTGCTCATGCACAATGTCACATTTATTGACGTGTAGCGTTGCCACTTTCTCCCGCTGGCTGGCTATGAGCGAAGGGCAGGCTGTAACTCCTCCATAGGCCGTCTTTTCACAGTGGTTAAACTTTCTTTGTTGTCCAGCAGATGGTAAATTGGATAGTAATCTGTCTGATGACCATTCAGCAGCATGTGAACAGTCAAACTCTGCATCGTCCATCTTAATATTAAGCTACAGCAATTCCCATGAATCTAGTGACAACAGTTTCCCCCCCCCCCCTCTACAAGTCTGCTCTGCAACTTTCCAGGAACTGAGCTTGCAGGTTATAGCGAGTTCAGTCACTAGACGATACGAGACTTCGGCGAAGTCTCGTCATCCCGCCACCGGGATCAGAGTCAAATCGGCGCTCGCAAATCAGCGCTCGATTGCCGTGTGTGAACTGTCCACAGACGCTCGCCGATGAGTCACAGACACCCGACAGATGTTGAGCATCTGGTCGCGACGGGAGAGTCATCAAGGTGCTACAGCCAATGAGAGCGCAAGACACATCAAGGTGCTACAGCCAATGAGAGCGCAAGACACAGGGTGACTTTCCTCCATCCAAGTGGTCTGAAGAGCAAAGACGGAGAAAGTATATGGGGCCATTCTACCGAATTGGTGCAAACTGCTGCCTCACAACCCCAAAAATCTGCAAACCCCAAATAATATGTGACTTGGAACTAATTCTGTAGAATGACCCATACAGTGTGTTGTGTTGTGTGAGCACGTGTGTGTTTAGACGCTGCCAGCAGACCTTTGTGAGACGGCGTTTGTGGACTTGTCGGGGGCTCTCCAGGTGATCTTGTATTTGTGTGACTGTGATCCCCTGTCACAGCTCAGTCATATAGTGTGAAAACTAGGGATGCTCCGATCCGCGTTTTTCGCCTCCGATACCGATTCCGATATGTGGGGGTCCTGTATCGGCCGATACCGAGTACCGATCCGATACCAGTGCTTGACATTAACGGCTGTCCAGTTGCCCTTGGCAACCATAAAAAAAAGTTGGCCTCTGGTTGCCTCAGTGGCAACCACATTTTAACATATAAACAATAGGGACAGCAAACGGCATAAGCAAAATGTGCACCCCAAAATAAACATGTTTCTAATATTCCTAAAACCCTAAATCGATATTAATAAGATGACATCACACACAGACTCTCTCTCATCTCCCCAATGCAGCCCTGCGACTCCACAGTCGCTAGGCATCAGCTTTTGGTTGCCAAAACTGTAATATGGTTGCCATTCTTAGTCACCTTACATTTTAGTAATTAAGATACTATGCACTTAGTCAACTGGCATGGGTTGGTGGTACAATATGGAAATGATTCCTGTCAGAGAATCCTTTGTTGTTTGAACTTTGATTATTTCAATGAACTGAGTGAACATACAGATATTACAGGGTCTGAAATAAACATAAGCAAATAAATGGTCTTGAGTTTAATGTAGCCTAAATCCAAATATAACAAATATGACGGTTATTTCTGTTATACAATAGCTAAGTACACTGTGTATTGAGATAAGTAACTAACTTTACCTCTTTTGTTTAGCACATATTAACAGATTGTCTTAGTAAGGGAGAGTAATAAACATTTCAACTGTGTCCATACACCAATAAAGCCATACAGAATTAGACTACTATTATTAGCACACAATAATCAACATTAGCCTACATTAGCCTGACCAGCACTGATAATAACGTAAGGTAACTTCATCTGAAAAGTAGGGTACTTAAACCGTCAGTCAATTGGGCAAGACGTCGGCAAGTAGGCTATGCTAAACAAACAAACAGAATGAGTTAGAATTATTCACAACAGAAATATCACAGCTTACAT
>NC_139632.1:11496036-11566036 GCF_964638095.1 Poromitra crassiceps
CACACTATCTCCATGTTGCTTTTTCCTTCTCTCCTCCTCCTTTATCTTCTAGCTGTCCTATCCACCACCCTCACCTCCCCCCTTTCCTATCCATCTTCCTCATCCTCCATATCTTCGTCTTCTAGCTGTCCTATCCACCAGCCTCACCTCCCCCCTTTCTTATCCATCTTCCTCATCCTCCCTATCTTCGTGCCGTCCCTCCTCTCTCTCCTCGCTCTCCTTCTCTGCCTCCTCCTCCCTCTCTCTCTCTCTCTCTCTCTCTCTCCCCCTCTCCTCTCCTCTCCTCGCTGCACCGCTGGTGAAGCGGAGAGGTTGCATTCCCAGCATGCCTCCTGCATACCTAGCATGCTTATCATAGCTGGCCTCTGAGTGGGAGTGGCTCCTCCGCTCTCTATACACAGAGAGCCAGTGTTTATGCCGTGTTACCTAGAGGTGCACCGGTCAGTCGGCCAATGGGTGTTAGTTTTATTTGAATAAGATCAGTGATTGGCTGATTTCTGTTTCAATTGCCCACTTAAATTATAGGCCTAGATTCGTTACTTGTGCTTATGCACCTTTTGATAGTGTTTTTTTTGTGTGCAATAGTGAAATTGACCCCTCTGTTGTGTAGGTGCCCTTGCTGTGAGAGACTCACACATCTCTTCCATTTCCTTTCAGAGCGTTTTGAGAGGGCTTGAATATTGCATTCATTCACACTCTTCAACTGTTAATAAACACCGACAGCTCTCATTCATTTTTAATGCCTTATGGATTTCATAGCCTGTAATAGAGACATTCGGTTTGGCCAGCAAAGTCATGCAGACATAAGAATTTATCACTCCCACTTATTACTTATTACTTATTATTAATGATTTCTACTATTGCTGTGATCGCTGCGCTGCATACTGCACAAAGACAAAATCCTGGTTTGTAATCGTTCATGATTATTACTCACTATGGCTATTATGATTTTTTTAATGCAATGTATATGGGAGGGAGGGAGAGAAGGGAAGACATGCAGGCTGCATGAAAAATCCAAATGAGCCTGGGGCCGGATTCGAACCCGGGTCGCTGCAGGGAGGACTGAGCCTCACATGGTACACGCTTCTACTCGGTGAGCCACCGGCACGCCACCTGAATAATCTGTTGTTAACCACAGAATTGAACTGTTTGTGCTCGTTCTGTTGCCGTTATTAGGAAAGTCTGGGTGAAATTCATATCAATCAGTGATCAGATGGGTTTATCAGCCAATCACACTGTTGAAGAACATGATCGCTGCATCCCTCATGTTAAATGTACAAGGATTTTTGTGTAAAGGCCACAGCTGGCTGGAGTCACCTTTATTAACTCAATACACACCCTGCATAGAAGCATGTGTGCACACAGCCACACATAGTAACACATCCTGCATACTCATAGGCAGCCATATATGACAGCTAGTGGAGAGATGATGCTATGCTGCTCCCAGGCCGACCTTGGAGCTGCCCTCATCTATCAGCCTGGGGACTCGGCTTTATCTCGCCACCGCAACCATCCTACCTCCTCTCCTCTGGGCGGCCGTGTCTCAACACTGCAACCATCACTCCCTCCTACCTCCTCTCCTCTGGGCGGCCGTGTCTCAACACTGCAACCATCACTCCCTCCTACCTCCTCTCCTCTGGGTGGCTGTGTCTCAACACTGCAACCATCACTCCCTTCTACCTCCTCTCCTCTGGGTGGCTGTGTCTCAACACTGCAACCATAGCTGCCTCCTACCTCCTTTCCTCTGGGCGGCCGTGTCTCAACACTGCAACCATCACTCCCTCCTACCTCCTCTCCTCTGGGTGGCTGTGTCTCAACACTGCAACCATCACTCCCTTCTACCTCCTCTCCTCTGGGTGGCTGTGTCTCAACACTGCAACCATAGCTGCCTCCTACCTCCTTTCCTCTGGGCGGCCGAGTCTCAACACTGCAACCATCACTCCCTCCTACCTCCTCTCCTCTGGGTGGCTGTGTCTCAACACTGCAACCATAGCTGCCTCCTACCTCCTTTCCTCTGGGCGGCCATGTCTCAATACTGCAACCATAGCTGCCTCCTACCTCCTCTCCTCTGGGTGGCCGTGTCTCAATACTGCAACCATCACTCCCTCCTACCTCCTCTCCTCTGGGCGGCCGTGTCTCAACACTGCAACCATAGCTGCCTCCTACCTCCTCTCCTCTGGGTGGCTGTGTCTCAACACTGCAACTAGGGATGTCACGATACTAGAATTTCTACTTTGATACCGATACCCAGGAAAATCTCGATACTCTATACCATTTTCGATACCACGTGATGACGACACATCAACAATAAAGTTAAGCCAGATGGACGGACAGATGCACACTTCTCCATAATCTAGGCCCGATAAAACTCATTAAAACTTTGCACTGACAGCAGATTAGCCCTGCTCTAGCCATCAGCCTATCGGAACACGTTTAGCTTGGTGAAGCAACAGATACCCACCAATGATAGGGAGGGAAAACATTTTCATTAAGAGAAAGCACTGCTGGTATCGAAACTGTTGCAAATGAGTGTTGTATCCGTTTCAAAGTGTTTGTATTGATATTTATCGATACTATATCGATACCTGTTGCAAATGAGTATTGTATCCATTTCACAATTGTAGTATTGATACTTTTCGATAGTATCGATTCTTTTGACAACCCTAACTGCAACCATCGCTCCCTCCTTCCTACCTCCTCTCCTCTGGGCAGCCGTGTCTCAATACTGCAAGTGGCCCCTCCCTCCTGCCCTTATCGGCTTCCCTCCACCGTGTCTCAACAGCCTAGCCAAACACCCTCCAGTCCTAACCTTGGCTGTATTTCAATCCCCCGCCCCCCCCATACTCATCCCGCCCCACCTTCCCAATCTCAACACTCGCGACTAACTGCCTTGGCCCCTTCTCGTCCCCCTCGAGGCCACTTTTCACAAGCCCGCCAAATAACGATCCGCGACAGAAAGTTCCATTGATCCTTTTAGCCAGACATCTCCATGCCGTGTGCACATTCAGGAAATGACGGCGTTTGAGGGCAAAGGTCATCACGGCCGTTTTGAAAAAGCGGCGTCGGTGCTGAACGCCCGCGGTACGGCGAAGGTTTTCCCCAGCTGTAACCACCCGTCATATCTCCTCCTTACGCACAGGAGATTGGACAAGCCGAGGGAAATATTAGAACACCTTCGCGGCTTGTTTGCTTCAAATGATGCTTTCAGAGCAGCAACGATGAAAGCGAGGGGAGAAGGCGTGATGCCCTCTGTGTGTGTGTGTGTGTGTGTGTGTGTGTGTGTGTGGGTGGGATGAAATGATGTTGCCCTGTGTCACACTCGAATAGGGTTGTAATGAAAGCTTCTCCCCCCACACAGACACTTTGATTAGAGTTGCAGCTCTGTCAGGCCGCTTTACCCCACAGCCCGCGTGTGGATCAACTGCTTTACCTCACAGCCAGAGTGTGGATCAACTGCTTTACCCCACAGCCAGCGTGTGGATCAACTGCTTTACCCCACAGCCAGCGTGTGGATCAACTGCTTTACCACACAGCCAGCATGTGGATCAACTTCTTTACCACACAGCCAGCATGTGGATCAACTGCTTTACCACACAGCCAGAGTGTGGATCAACTGCTTTACCACACAGCCAGCGTGTGGATCAACTGCTTTACCACACAGCCAGCGTGTGGATCAACTGCTTTACCCCACAGCCAGCGTGTGGATCAACTGCTTTACCCCACAGCCCGCGTGTGGATCAACTGCTTTACCCCACAGCCCGCGTGTGGATTAACTGCTTTACCCCACAGCCAGCGTGTGGATCAACTGCTTTACCTCACAGCCAGCGTGTGGATCAACTGCTTTACCCCACAGCCAGCGTGTGGATCAACTGCTTTACCCCACAGCCAGCGTGTGGATCAACTGCTTTACCTCACAGCCCACATGTGGATCAACTGCTTTACCTCACAGCCCACGTGTGGATCGACTGCTCCCACAAGCCAACAAACCCACACATGCATTATTCTCATCCCCCCACTTGACTCAAGTCTTTTATCTCGTCTCTTTGTTTCTCTCTCAATCTCTGCCGCTCTCTTCCTCCTCACTTCCTGTCTCCATCTCTTTCTGTCTTGTCAGAAATGAGCAGTTGACAACAAAACAACCAACAACACTCGTTTTGCATTCAAACCATAATTGAGCCGGTGATTTGGTTTGAAAACATCCACTATGCAAAAAAGGGACATGAATGAATATCAATATTCATAAGGACGGATTCCAAAATGGAAAAAGTTGTAGTTATGCAAGCGTGGGTTTGGCTGATACGGGCCTTTTGAAGGCTCATGCAGATATTTTTGGATCGAAGCTGCTGATACAGGTTGGAGCTTTATATTCAGTGCCAGACTCTTCTCACGCCAAAAAGATGGTGGGAGAGTATTTAGACCAGCGTGACAGACTGTAAAGCTGAGGAAAAGTCTCTCTCCCGCTTGTTGGCTGTAGTTTTTCACCCTGGCTGCCATGGACGTCATTTGTCTGCTGTAGTGTGATGGGGGGGGGGGAGTGGGTGCGGTGGGGTTGGTGGGTTGTTCCTGCCTGGCTGATTGTCTCATCTACACTGCAGGAGACTGGAGTGAGCAGCACACCACTTAATTGGTTCTAGTTGAGTCGAGGGAGGTGAAGCAGCGTTGAGACCGTCCATCATCATCATCATCATCCATCAGGGTTGTGCTAATGGGAGGTAGACTCAAACGCCCACTGATGCACTCAATCACTCACCCACTGCCGGGTGGAACGCTTATCTACGCTTACTGCTACGCCACGAGGCCTGCAGTTTTGATATACACATCGGAGAAAAAAATAAATATACTTTGGGCATTTATTCGTAAATAGATATACGTTTTGATACGGAGAATGAGTGAAAGAGATTTTTCATTTGATTGTGACTTTGAAATTGACAGTAGCTCAACATAAACTGGCAGTTAAAGGATGAGTGTTTATTTCAGGCTTTTGACGTTAGTCATCAATAAATAGGTGGTTTATCTGACATGAGCTGTGTGTCTCTGCAGCACTCACGTGCACGAGCAGCAGCAGCCACACGTGCACACTCAAGGCGGTCCCCCAAACTTGGCAGGTCTGCTGACACTGGGTGTTTACAACAGAAAATCTACAAGCTTTCATAAACTGTGTCTAGGTTGAATACACTGTTGTGTTCTATCAGCTGGCAAATAGGAAATAGCAAAAACTGACATTTGTTTATATGAAAATGTCACAGTCAGATTATGGCTTTAAAAATGCTGCAGTCTTCCTGCTGAGAATCGGATCAGCCCAGTCACGCATACTCGTGCTCTGACAGGCCGACAGGCATTTTCATTCTTTCAATTGTGAAATTGGTCTCATATTTATTTTTAGCTGGTGTTGAAAAGGTCTTAAAAAATCTAAAATTTAACCCAACAACACTGTACATATACAGTAACAGTACATGTCTGAAGAGACTAACTTAACCCGACAACACTGTACATATACATGTCTGAAGAGACTAACTTAACCCGACAAAACACTGTACATACACGTCTGAAGAGACTAACTTAACCGACAACACTGTACATATACATGTCTGAAGAGACTAACTTAACCCGACAACACTGTACATACACATGTCTGAAGAGACTAACTTAACCTGACAAAACACTGTACATACACGTCTGAAGAGACTAACTTAACCCGACAACACTGTACATATACATGTCTGAAGAGACTAACTTAACCGACAACACTGTACATACACATGTCTGAAGAGACTAACTTAACCGACAACACTGTACATACACATGTCTGAAGAGACTAACTTAACCGACAACACTGTACATACACATGTCTGAAGAGACTAACTTAACCAACAACACTGTACATACACATGTCTGAAGAGACTAACTTAACCGACAACACTGTACAATCTCACCCTGCCCTGCATTAATAACTGCAGCTCTACATCTGCCAGCCGCCAGCTTTTATTAACGCACAAAAACGGTCAGCAATGTTCCGTGTTTTAAACGGTCAGCAATGTTCCGTGTTTTTAACGGTCAGCAATGTTCCATGTTTTAAGCTTCATGAAATGATGCTTCTTCATCATAATAAAATGACAGATTGATATACTCAGAAAACATGGGGCTGCGTCCAGTCGTAATGGCTTCGCAGCTTCCCTGCCAGCAATTATGCTGAAACCTCCAGCAAAATAATAATAATAATAATAATAATAATCACTTATTGGAATGAAATGCATTGGCCTCAAACTGCAATTTTTTTTTTTTTTACCATCTCTATTGAATTTAACACTAGACAAAGCTGGTTGAAAATGGGCAAGGTGTTCCTTAAGCTGTAAATGGTATTCAGAGGTGTAATTCTTCACAACTACCTGCACCAGTGCTTTCCAGTTGCAGGGGCAGACTTCATATAGGAGTTAAAATGTCAATGCATAATCATCCCAATCTCATTCTTCCAATGTTGGAAAGTCAGAAAATGTTCTAGTGCAAATACCGCAATACCTCATGTAATTATATCTGTTTTGGCCAATGACTTAAGGATGCAGGAGCCACAGTCAGTTAGGAATGTTGCACACAGAAATCCAGCGCCGCGGCTCCATTAGCTCCCATAGCTTTTCTAACGGCGAAGACAATTTTTAAGAGCAAGTTATTTTCCACAAAAATCTGGGACTCAGACTCGTCACGCAAATCGCCCTGTGGAGGGATTGTGGTGAACCTTTCGTCAGGGTTTCTCTCCTCCTCTGCTCGGTCCTGTGTACCACAGCCATCACTCCAGGCCAGTTTCAGACCCTGACTGCACTTTCTTACCGCGGGCGAAAGTTTCCACAAAAGCAGACTAATGAATCAAGTTGTGCGGCGGAGTGTGAGTCAGCGGAGGCTGCATGGCAGCTCTGTTGATAAAGCAGCATTAGATAGCAAGCAGGCCTCCTCATCATTTGTGTGCCTGTCTGCTCTGCTCTCTCACCCATCTACCCTGTTTGTTTTAGTCATGTTTTGTGTTTGTATTAGGGATGCACGATATACTGTATCGGCAATCATATCGGTATCGGCCGATGTTAGTCATTTTTTAACATATCGGTCATATCGGTATCGGTCAGATGTTGCAATGTTAATATCGGTTATCATTATCAGCCAAATTCTTCACATTGATATGAAATAATGCAGTAAATCTATGATTTATGGGCTTTTCCAAAGGCTTTGCAAATAAAGAAATGCATAACCTTTTCAAATTCAGTGTTAACATGTGTTTTTCAGTATGTACAAAATGTGATGATCATAAAAATGTGGTTTTATACAGATCATATCGACATCGGTAAATATCAGTTATCGGCCATAACAGCAATGTTAATATCGGTTATCGGCATCGGCCAAAATTTTCATATCGGTGCATCCCTAGTTTGTATCTCATCATTAGTGGTTTTTGTTTGTTTCTCATTGGTTGGTTGTGTACAAAGATTAAGGCTTCACGCTCGCCACTGAAGAGAAGAGAGAGGAGGTCGGCGACACACAACATAAAAAAAAATACTCCTTTGATTTTGAACTGAACCGCTGCGGGTGGAGAAAGTTGCGGCTGCTCTCAGTCAATCTTCAAAGAAATCTTCATTTAAAAATATGGGGTTGGGGTCGGGGACGGTAGGGGGCGGGGCTTAAGGATGGAGAAAGTAGGCTTGTTATTGGGTGGTACTGGTAGTCACGACTGAGCGATACAGTTGAAATCCGTATCATGATAACGATTTTATTCGATAACGATATATATCGTGATGCGGCTTACATATTATGCAAAATCACATGGTAAAGGTCGATAAGGCTGGTGTTTTGCAGCATTGCTTACCATCAACAAATCTTATGAAAATGACAAACTCCATAATGATTTTGTTTTGCCAGCAAATCTCGTCCATGTAGCCGGTGCCCAACGCAGCCAATAGAACTGGGCTGTATTAAAAAAAGATTAAAAACAGGTTAAAAACAAGAGCCATGCTGCTGCTCTGGGCAATATATTTCACCCTCAGGATGCACCTGGCCAGCCAACTTCTTCCTCAAACAACTTAAGCGTCTGTAAACACTTTGCGCTCTCAGGAAAGTAGTTCCGGAGCACCGAAAATAGTCCCCGACGTAATGAAAAATGTGTTTGAATATGATTTGGTGAATACAGTGAGCAAGAAGTGAGCTTGTGTGACCGGAAAGGTCGTCGGTTCAATCCCCGGGACCGGCAGGATACATCTGGGTGGGGAAAGTGAAAAAGCAGCACTTGCCACTCCCTCATTACCACCACTGAGGTGCTCATGAGCAAGGCCCTTAACCCCAACCGCTCCGGTGGAGCTGCTCAGTGGCCAGCAGATCATCAGACTGTGGTTGTACTACTGGTCATTGCTCTGTCAGACCGCCCCTGTATAAATAAAGGTTAAAAAGCTGTATTTAAAGCTTTTTAGCTTATCATTGGAGCCAATGACTTCTCAATTGAAGGCTAAAACAGTATGTGGAAAGTCAGAAAGTAATGGGAGGAGAACAAACACATTGTTGATCTTGTTATTTTCATGAGATTTGTTGGCGGTAAGCAATTATAAAACACTAGCATAATCCTTTAAATAATGAATGATCATCACCTCAAACTGCACGGTAGTAAGTGTGATGTCGAACCAAATTATATTCCTTAAAATGTTTCATACCTCGGTTTGTCAGTTTTTTAAATAAAATGAACATATCATCAGCTTATCAGCAGCGTTGTGTATCACAATATCATCACAAGTGAAATACGATACACAAGGACATTGGATTATTTGCCCAGCCTTACCGGTAGTAGGAACATCACAAAACCAACAAGAGATTTGGCCGTACTTTAGTTTACTCAGCTTCCCTGGAGGCAAGTCCTATATTAGCCGAAAACAACACATGCTGCAACCAATCCAGTAATACAGCGTGTCAGAATTATTACCATAAATGAACATAGATCAATATAGACTTTCATTATGCCGTAATTATGCTGTATAAACATAACAAGATCTGTGTTTCCCACACGTAGGTTAGACACTAATTGGACAGGCCACCCAACTCCTGAAGGTGTTCAAAAATTCTTCTTGGGACACGGAGCCAATACCAGCAGATAGCAGGATATATACACATAACAAGACCTCATGGGAGTTGTGTGTGTGTGTGTGTGTGTGTGTGTGTGTGTGTGTGTGTGTGTGTGTGTGTGTGTGTATTGTGTTTGTATGCAGGAGTGCAGGTAGACTGTTTTTTAACACTCAGGATGTGTGTAATGTCAACATTTCCACTGGCCGTCCCCTCTCTGTTGACTTGTGGAATGGACTGCTGTATCGCAGGCCAATGGGTTTGTGTGTGTGTGTGTGTGCGTGCGTGTGTGTGTGTGTGCGTGTGTGCGTGCGTGTGTGTGTGTGTGTGTGTGTGTGTGTGTGTGTGTGCGCGTGCTGGAAGTGTGTGTTGGTTTCAGGAAGGGGGTTTCACAGAGGGGAAATGGGAGAACAATACCTCTGGCCTCAGCAAAGCAGGGTCCGGGGGCAGCACGGCCGGGAATTATCGGACTACTACACTGCAAAAAATGACAAGCCAAGCAAGTTGTTGTGTTCAGACTTAAAGCAGGACTAGGCAAGATGTGAATCTAAGAATGTATGAGTTGTCTGGGACATCTTTTTGGGTCACCAGAAGCGGTGAAGCAAAACTTGCAACAAAACCCAGAGACAGCTGGACTCCCTAATGATGGCTGACTGGGCGCAGAATTGGCACCAGCCACCAGTCAAATCTGCAGGTGGAGCTTTGTCAAATATCGCTGCCTGCTCGCCGCCCAGGCACTTATATGTACTTAACTAACTTAACTTAACCTAAATAACTATCTATCCTCTGTGTCCAAAATTGTCAGACCAAACTGGCTGGCTGGCCGCTACAGAAAAATGTATATATTATTAATGTTTGTTTATTAACTGGCCCCTGGCCTCCTGTCATTTTGCAAAAGTGGCCCCCGGGCAAAGCAAGTTGAGTATCCCTGGCTTACAGGATTTCTGGGTATTGAAGTCCTTAAGTTAAAAGGGATAATGTCTGTTATTTTTCCAATAAGTAATCTAATCATGCAACAAAAACGAGATGTGAAAAATCCAGTGAAATGTCTTCAAACTGCAAGTTTATCCACTTGGACAGTAAGATAGAAATCTCTTGAAATCAGTTTCAATGCAAATCAGGACACACAAGGTGAAATCCCTTTAATTCAAAGCATGCCATTTTTTGGAGTGTTCAAAGCCCAGTGGGTCTAATTGAAGGAAGGAACACAACACAACACAACAAAGTGGCAGAACCTTGAAGTCAGAAGAGAGGGAAGGAGGGGAGGAAGGAAGTGGATGGAGAGCACTGGGACCTCGTCTCCTAAACGTAGAAGCCAAGATGCTGACAAAGATAGCAGGGGCACAAGCTGCACAGCACCGCTAACAACACTGCAGTCTCCTCAGGACACATCAAACCCGTTTCCTGTGTGTGGTTAGAAGAGACGTTTTTCCATTACCTATCTGCTTCAGGCCTCCTCGGAGATGTTTCCAGCACCAGTCTGAACTCTTCTGAAACATCTCGTTAACTTTCCCACATCACAGATCCGTCGTGGAAAGGAGCTACTGGAATGCCGTGAGTGGTACAGCATGTGCCTCCTCAGGTCGAATTTGCCATCTCAGATGAGGCTCAAGATAATTAGTCCCAATGAGGGGGACTGCCTTCCGGCCACTGCACATTTCATATCAAGATGGCCGCAGTGTAGGGATTTAGCCAGGGGCAAAGGGCAAAAGTGCCCCCAAGAAATCTCCGAATGCTCCAGGTGGCAAAAATTGCCACAATATTTTGATAATTTCATTTTCATTCAATTCATTTAATTTCCATCTCTAACACACACTCAGCCCCTGCAAGCTGGTTGCCAGAAGATGACCATGAAGAACACACTCACACAAACAGCGCTGTTGTTTACACTACGCTTTAGCAACTTTATGTACTAATTACTATTTTTCAAAGTGTCCCCAAAAATGTGTAAATGCCCCCAGTTTTTAGACAGTGGGGGCAAAAGTTGCCCCCAAAATATATGTGTGTGTGTGGGGGGGGGGTTATGATGAGTCATTTATTTATGAGGCATTTGGACTGTAAATTGACGTGAATGAATAGTGAAGATCAGGGTTTGTGATATTTCTAATAAACTGTGTATGGCCAAGACCTGGATTTGCTCCTCCTGCTTTCAAAATGACATATTTTACTTAGAGAAAAGCGGAATAGCCCTTGCTGCTTCTGTTCAATCGTCTGATAAAAGCATGTGGGAGCAAGTACGGTTATCCTTATACACTGATATGTATTTCCAAAGTGGAAATTAGCAGCTGATGAAATATTGTCCACAAATGGCTAGGCTACAGATCAGAAAACTGCTGGCGCCGCAGAATTATTGACATATTTGCATCGTTTTGCATAGATTTATCACGTTAATGAATCAATATGTTACGTGCAGCGAATCTGGCTGCGGATTCCATTTAGTGCTGACGACACATCGGAATTTTGAATCAAAGCTTCCCCCTTTATCATTTCAATATCTAGCAGTGGAACCACTAACGCCTTAGAATATGACAAATGGCTTGGAGAATACATTCGGTATTGAACCTTTTGTGCTTCAGCATAAAAGATGCAATAACACGACTGACTTAAAGCTACCAATTAATGTGAACTATTGATTTTAATGCAGTCTAAGATCATAATTAAGCAATATGAACCAAACTAAATTACTTGCAGGCCTCGACGGCATAGGGTGTGATTTACTATAGGATTTACCTCCTATAGAGATTGAACAGAAACTTGACGCTAAATTCAGAAATCTTGTGGGATGGATCATGTAGGCAAATTCAGTGATATGAGTGATGAAATTCTTCTAATATATTTCACAATTAATGCTGCCGCTAGCTAGGTTGATGCCAACAACACCCACTTTAATTGACTTGTCCCTCAAAGAGCGATGCATCACAGATAATGGGACAACTGGAGACAGCGAGGATCCTCCACTGATTTACCCTCCGTGATTATGTTTTATTCCCCGTGGTGAATCGGGTGGAAGTTGGGTCGGGGTGTGTTTTATGAGCAGGCGGCCGTCAATCAAACACCTGGCATTCCAGCTGTCGACGCTACTGTAGCTCCAGGTGCCTCAACATTTGAAAGAAGTTAATTTGACTCCTTTCCGCTTCACTTGCAAAATTTCCAGAAAAGTCAAAGCATGCAGCCTTAACTCATTCAGGGCCAATGACGTCTTTGACGTGTTATCAGGAATAGCCCAGAGGGCCAATGACGTGTTTGACGTGTTTTTGTTTTTATGAGTGCAGCGCATAGTTGAAACACTTACCCAGCCTGTGACATAGTTTCGGGTCCCTAACCTCAAACTCAAGCCGACAGCACGTTATCAAACACATACCGCAGCTGTTGTTTGAAATTAGGAAGAAGGTGGAAAGGAAACGCGCTTCCTTGTTGCAGAGGAGAAACGCCATTGAAATGCCCCCTCGCCGCGCTGCAGAGCTGATCGACTTGCTGCACAGCAGCGGACATCGAAACCGCAGTAGTCAAACCCGTGACCAACATGATCGATCCTGGTCCCTGGACCCCGTTCCTATGTGCCAGCCCGAAAGAGACGAGACGGAGTCACAACTGTGTGGAGGAGGAGAAGCTGTTCTCCTGTGTGGAGGAGGAGAAGCTGTTCTCCTCCTCCACACAGCCTCGCCACATAAATGGCTTTCACACAGAGGGCTGCGTGCCCTCCAGTGTTGCTCCTGGCCAATCCCAGCGCCACAGGGCGTGGTTATTGCTTATCCTAAGTGGGGTTAGAAATCTAAAAGGGGGATCGTGTGTGTGTGTGTGTGTGTGTGTGTGTGTGTGTGTCTGTCTGTCTGTCTGTCTGTCTGTCTGTCGGTGTGTGTGTCTGTCTGTCTGTCTGTCTGTCTGTGTGTCCGTCTGTACACTCACTCACACTGAGCAAACTGTATTGTTGAATGTAAAAAAAGCACTTCATATATATATATATATATATATATATATTTTTTGTCATTTGTGTCATAATGAATAATATTTACATGTCTGATGTCAATACAGTTCAAAATAAAAGAATTGAGAGCGAGTTCTGCCTGATATTGTGTGCTGTGTACATAAATGCCATTTTCTGCAATTTCTTTTCTCACAGAGACTTTTTGGCTGAAAACATGGTGTATATAAATGGCTATAAGTAGAGTACAGAACATGCTAAAAGCTCACTTTTTTTTTTCTGGTGAACCCAGAGACGTACATCTTCATTTTGAGGTATTGCAAATCACTCTGGTGCTAATAGATAATTTACTGTGGGTCTTGAAAGATGACCAACAATTATGAAAATCTTTGGCCTGTGCTAAATATTGGCAGTCCTAAACTGGCCCTGAATGAGTTAAAGCAGCTACGAGCAAGATTTTCGATTGTTAGCCTAAATTTAATATGGATGCCTCACATCTTACCTCTAATAGTAGACGAGACCAACGCAGAGTAGTCTCGCTTGAACGCCGAGTGAATCATCAGCCAGTGTTGTCTTGATGATTAGTCTGTCTGCGGCCGGGCAGATCAGGAAGTGAAATGAAACGGTTTGCGGCAGCCACTTCGGCCATAACCACAAAATAACAAAATAACTTCCAAACAAACTGTTAGAATATAACGAGAGATGTTCGCGAGAGTAGCAAGCCCCTGGATGTAGTGAGCATGCCGTTGTTTATGGTCTGTTGCTAGGCAGAGCGAAACGGTTGAAGGCAGGCAGCTGCCGTACACCGTTTCGTTTCACTTCCTGGTCTATCCGGCCCGCCGGAAGACAGACACAGACTCTAATCATCAAGAGAGCAATCTCCGATTCACACGGCTTTGGTCTCAGCTACTATTATAGGTAAGATGTGATGCATCAATATTACATTTAGACTGTTTAATAACAATCGAAAATCTTGCTCGTAGCTGCTTTAAGAAAACATGGTTGCAAAAGCTATGAGGCAGATTAGGGCTTTGACACGTCGGTTTGAGAAGCCTAAATGTTTCTCAAATCTGTGCAAAATGAAAAACTCAACTCGGCGTTTGTAGCTACAGTCACATTCCCAAAGACACATACAGTATCACACTGTCACCGTTAATTTGTCTGTAATAAATTAATGACCTGCTCCCATGGCTTGTACAGTGTTTTAAGGTTGATGGCGCCTCCCTGGAGCTTCACACTGTACCCCCACCCTTGAAATATTCATGAGCCCCGCTATCCGAGGGCTTTGAAGTGTGTCGGCACCTGTGCCATATTTCTCTACAAAGACGGAAGAAGCTGCCGTTTAAAATCCCCTTATAGTCTCAGAGCGCAGCAGCAGCGCCGTTCCCATTTCAAACGAAAAACTATGGCGCTTATATTCCCAGAACCTCAAGCTTGAGGGGGAACAGATTGAATTCCCCCCGGCTGACGCGACGGTCACTGACAAAAGAGTCGTCATCATCAGAAGCCAGATTGATGCAAGATACAGGCTTTTAAACCCACTTAATTTGAGGCAGAAAAGTAAAAAAAAAAAAAAATGTTTCTAAAAGTCGATCTGACTTAAAGTCTGTTTTTTTATGCTGGTTAACAGGGGAGTTTGTGTGAGCTCCACACCTACATCTCCGGCCTTCAGTCCTCCCAGTCTGCAGCATAAACCCCATAACAGGAAAGGGCCAGAGCCAGTTTCCTGCAACAATGGTGCGACGCTGGCACACCCTCTAAAACACATTAACCATTTTGAGTTCCATGTCAGAAGTCCTCATCCAGGCACGGACACACGTGCAAACACACACAGACATCCTGCCCTTTAGCTATGAACAGTGCTGAGTTATTAGTAGTAGTTAATATGTAATGACATGGGAGGATTTATGTCGGGGGTGAAGGCCCGCCTCCTGTAGCGCGCTGTACTTCTTTGATGACCCCATTATTAAACCGTGATGGGGCGCTAATAATGGGGCGCTAATCTGGCTCTCCCCCCATCCCACCCCCCCCCCCCCCCCCCCCTTCCTCTCCCGCCCCGTATGATGATAAATTGCCATATGATGTACGCTGAGATAGCTTGGTCTACTCACATAATCATTCACCTGGACGGCACGGTGGCTCAGTGGTTAACACTGTTGCCTCACAGCAAGAAGGTCCCGGGTTCGAACCCCGGTCCGTCCCAGGTCCTTTCTGTGTGGAGTTTGCATGTTCTCCCTGTGTCTGTGTGGGTTTTCTCCGGGTGCTCCGGTTTCTTAACTTAACTTAACCTGTGGCCTTCTGCATGTTCATGTTGAAGCCACGGACCAGTTGGCTAGTAGGGCTGTCATGTTTTGTTTGAAAGTTGAACATTTGTTTGAACGTGGGGGTGGGGAGATAACATTCAAACTGTATTGACCCGTTCGCCTGTCCCAATTAAAAATTTGGCAAATTCAATAAATCTGCAATAGCTGCGTCGAGTCAAGAGTTGTCATGTTGTTGTCACAATGGCTCTGCATAAGTGATTTGTGACAGACATTGATTATTGTCACGTCATAAACATTGTGTGACACACATGTCACTTATAACGTCCCGTGCTGCTCATCCCGTGCCAGAACGATGCATCTTGATCCGCTTCAAGTGAGGACCAACACTTTTTGTAGAGTGACCAACCAACAGAGTGACTGCTAGAGCTGCTACCCAGCTATGCTGGCTGCAGCTAAACAACGGCTAACTCAACCAGGATGCACGTGATGTTAAACACATGCACATGACGAGAAGCAGACAGTTTACTCTGCCGTGGAGCTGAGAGGTTTTGTTGTGAAAATGTCGAGGAATAAGAAACTACACATTCTTTCCTATTTTCAAGTGTTATTGTTTCTATGAAGTAGCTCCATTATGAGCGAAGCTCGGCTAGGCCTCTATCGCTCCACGTTACTTTCCAAAACAGCCCAGTGGATACAAATCTATCCGGCAGTATTCTGTCCATTTTCTGTCGCAGAGAACGTTCGTTGAATTGAACGAATTGCTCGAGCTTGATTTTTGGAAAAGGTGACCGATTGTACTGGGTGGTTTGTTCATTGTGCCGAAACCAGCGTCTCTCTTTCGCATTGCGGTGCCAGGTTGATACCAGAACAATCCCCAGCAGGATGGCTGTAGATGTTAACTAGCATTGGACCTTCACCAACAGAAGTGCTTCTGTCCCTGCAGTCAGATCTTCGCCCACTTGCTCGTCTTTCCAGCTCCTCACTCTCTCTCTGGAGATGAATAGATAATCATTGCAGAGCCAGCGAGGTTGCTGAAGCGAAGTGAGTGACTGACTGACTGCAATAGAGAAGAGTAATCTGGTCTCTTTATTAGAATTAGTGCTTGAGCATGACGGTCTTTATTCTGTCGAAGAGAAATAGAACCCAGAGGACGAGGGCAGAGATAAAAAATGGACGTGCTCTCCATCAGATTGCCTGTAAAAAGTGGATAAAATTTTAGGAGTGCTAACAATTTAGTTCAATGCTGTTCCATTATCCGAAATTTTTTACCGTAGGCAAGAAAGGATGGGAATTTTGACTTTTCCTGGGTTAGTGCAAAACAGGCCAGAATTAGAATTTGGTCTAATGAAAAAGCATAACCGTAACCGGCACCACTGTATATAATCAGGGTGTTTGGTGAGGGTTATTGCAATAATAACAATCCATTTAATGTTCAGGTAGATTTGCCTGAATGGGGCTAATATCCTGGCCTAGTTTGCACTGATTTGAATGAGCCTGTAATTAAGTTTCCCGGTGACGACGAGCTGAATAATTAGTATTTTACACTCTGCATTGTTGAATGATTCAGAGTGGTGACGCTTTGCTTAAAGAGATGCTCGTGTGCCAATATAGGCCGTCGTTATGATTTGAAATGCAATAAACGGAGAGGATATTTTTCATTGTGTTTCATCATGTTTCCTAGAGACTCATTCTAGGACTGCCAAACCAAAGAACACATGAAAAATGCCTGCTCAAGTATCAGAAGGCTGGTCAGAGGATCAGCTCTGATACTTGCTTTTTCCATATCAAATGTACCTCATGTACAGTGTTCACTATTTAAAAAACAGCATTATTAGTGCTAGTTTTCCCCGCAAAATTAAGACCACATTTCCCTTAAAACACTGTTGCTATCATAGGTAGCTACTAGCAGCACCCTTAACTAGAACTGAATCACTTCGTCGCATTAACTTAGTTTCCATAGTTGCATTAGTTTATGGGGTGGGGGTACAGTTGGGGTTTCTGAGAAGTACATTTTCAACTGTTTCTTCCTCTTCTCTAACCGACAAGGGAACTACAGGCATTGTTGATTAACAAGTGTAGCCACTAGCCAGGAGGGGAACTTCTTATTCATATTTTTTTATCACTAGACCAGCATGTCTGGTTTGCAGCAAGGTACTCTAGCCCAGAGTCACAATGCTTTCCAGCGTGCTCCTACTAGCTCAGGGTTACAATTTCAAATTAAATTTGTAAGTTTGCGATTTGCACAAAAACTCCCATTCTGAACACAGCTCACAAATTTCACGCCCGGAAGGCGCTTTGATTATTAAAATCAAGAATGCGTAGAAACCAATTCGAGCTTATCAGTCGTTTTACGAGCATGCTTATCAAACTTTTCATCCTGTGACTCCCTCAAATGGTCCATTTCTTCTCTTCTTGCAGTGATTTGTAGTCTGTGTTAGTAACATCCCAGCCTGGTCCATAGCTTTTCTTGTACCCATTTCCATACAAAGAAGTTTCCAATCCATCCCCATTCCTGTTGACTGGCAGAGCCCCGTCCTCACAGTCAATCAGCCTGGCGGTATCTTAACGCCAGACTAAATGAAATCCGATTGGGAGAAGTGATTGTCTGCTTCCCCGGCGCTCGGCTCTGTCTGGTGGACGCTGGCAGCCCTCCTGAACACTTTATTAGGCACGATTTGTCCGACCCGCACCGTGTTGACAAGAACACAAGCTTCTGTTCTGGGGCCTCCAGGCCATGGCAGCAACATCCACCAACTAGATGCTCAGGGACAAGACTGAGATTGAGAAGAGCGCTCCCACTAAAGTGGCTTGTAAGTGGTTTGTAGGATATAATAACTAGGGGTGGGAATCACCAGATGCCCACGATACGATACTAAAACGATACTTGAGTCACGATACGATAGTATTGCGATATTGCGATATGCTAGTATTGCGATATATTGAATACTTCGATATATTGTCAC
Organism: Poromitra crassiceps; assembly: GCF_964638095.1. Classification (NCBI taxonomy): domain Eukaryota; kingdom Metazoa; phylum Chordata; class Actinopteri; order Beryciformes; family Melamphaidae; genus Poromitra; species Poromitra crassiceps. The sequence continues at coordinate 11,514,270 of NC_139632.1, forward strand.
TCCTAACTCCTTTTCCTACCTTTTCCTTGACCTCACCGGAAGTAAAACATGCAGTGTTTTTTAGTTTAGTTTAGTTTTTGCCCCACACGTAGGCTATTAAACTTCTCTGGACTCAATATGCCACTGCAGGCGCTGACTGCAACATCGGGCGCTTCGGGCAGATGCCCGGTGGCCTGGCATGGCATGGCCTGCCATTTTTTTTTATTTATACCGATACGTCCAAATATTGATACAATATCATCAGGCAAAATATCGCGATACTATGGTCTATCGATTTTTTCCCCCACCCCTAATAATAACATCTATTAACTAGATGCTCAGAGACAAGACTGAGATTGGGAAGAGTGCTCCCACTAAAGTGGCTTATAAGTGGTTTGTAGGATATAATAATTACTTGGCAACTGTATGTATTGTCTTAACTCAAAATCGTCTCCCATTTAACTCTAAAACTAGGGTTGTCTAGGGATACTAGAATGTCAAACTTTGATACCGATATGGAAAATATCGATCCAACTTCATACCACCGGGACAAAATGCAGCAGTCAGATACCCACCAATGCTAGGGATCGAAGGGTTGGTATGTTTGATTTTTCTTTTTTGCTGGTATCGAAACTGTTGCAAATAAGTATGGCATCCATTTCAAATTGTTTGTATCAATACTTAACGATACTATCAATACCGGTTGCAAATGAGTATTGTATCCGTTTCAAATTTGTAGTATCGATACTTATCAATACTATCGATGATTTTGACAACCTTATCTAAAACGACCATCTCACTCATTTTCTCTCTCTCCACTTGTCTTTCTTGTGTTTGTCTAACTTTCTCCCACCTCTGTTTCTCATAAGAAGATAATAAACTGGCAGCCATGAAGCGTGATAAGATTGGAAATAGTCCCTCTCTTTTTTTTGCCAGCAGACATCTATCATTAGCGTTCCTCTTCCCCTTTGATTATTTGATACAGCACTTTGATCATCACAATTAAAGTAGAGATCACCATTGATGCTGAAAGAATTGAGCGGTTTTGAGATTCGGCTTCATCAAATCTGTTTAGTCTCTATAGTGTTTATATTGTAGTATCTCCCGTGGCTCATGGATTTGAAGACGTGGGTCTATTTGCATTGCATTGCATTCTGTTCCTTGTTGTTTTTCTTAAGTCTGTTCAATCAACTCGATTTTTTTGTCTAGATAAATTCAGCTCTTGCTTGCCTACCCTGTGTTTTCTTTGTAGTTTCTTCTCTTATACACGCCTGTTTGTTTTGTTGAGTGTGTTTGCTCAGATCAGTAGCTAGTAGTGCTGCTGGCCCCAATACCAATTTGTGGGCTCCCACTGCAGTAGCACACAGTCCTGAAAAAGAAGTGGTATGGTGGTGTCATGGAAAAGTTGTAGAGTCAGTAGACCTACAGTGTAATCTGAGTGTGGCTAAAGGTTACAAAGAAAACAAATGGCCAGTCTTACAACTTTCAGTGCTAGATAATTGACCGTATGCTGTCATGCTGTTGTAAATGTTATCTGTTTGAACTCTGGGTGGACTTGAAAAGCAAGCTCTGGCTCTGTGTGTGTGTGTGTGTGTGTGTGTGTGTGTGTGTGTGCGTGTGCGCGCGCGCACGTGTGTGTGTGTGTAGGCTTACCTGGCATTATAGTTGCATGTGGATATTGACCTGCTGTTGGGCGAGACGACAGGCCAACTCGACATTCTGCCTAAGTGAAAGTGAAGTGTTGATTCTTCATCTATCTCCAAACCACCTCCTCTACCTCAGCATAATAACCTCCAGTCTGTAAAGCCTTAAAGGAACACTCCGCCGATTTTCAACCAGCTTTGTATCATTAGAACATCAGTAGTATATCAGAAAACTGTAAACGGTTTTTAAGTCTGTCATTTAATTTGACAGTTATTGAGTGTTAAAGTGTGGACCAGTGACATCACTGGTCCACACTAACTCAAATTAAAGGAGAATTTTGGTTTTTTTGAACCTGGACCCATCTCCTGGCATTAATTATGATTTGGCCACTCACCAGGCGATCTCCGCGGCGTTTCTGGCCGTCCTAGCGTTGTTTTGACATCTATAGCGTCCAAGTCAGTTGTAAAATGGAGCTGACTTGGGGCCAAGTGTGAGCCTGTCTTTCCTGCATCTAAATAGCTATTTTTATTCCCGTTTTCGCCAAATATCGTCATAATCTGATCCCTCAAGAACCACCACACTGATATTTCGCCAAAGGCTGTTTCCTGGAGTCACACAGGGATCAAATTACCTCAAACGTGATCTCGGTCACCAAGTCTCGTGAAGTCCCGCGATACTTTCCTGCCGACTGGCCAAGTACAGGAGGACGCTTTGCGGTGGTGGTTTTAGCGCAACCTATGTGGGGTTTGGCATAACCTTCGTTATTTCGAATCCCACATAGGTTACGCCAAACCCCACATAGGTTGCGCTAAAACCACCACCGCAAAGCGTCCTCCTGTACTTGGCCAGTCGGCAGGAAAGTATCGCGGGACTTCACGAGACTTGGTGACCGAGATCACGTTTGAGGTAATTTGATCCCTGTGTGACTCCAGGAAACAGCCTTTGGCGAAATATCACTGTGGTGGTTCTTGAGGGATCAGATTATGACGATATTTGGCGAAAACGGGAATAAAAATAGCTATTTAGATGCAGGAAAGACAGGCTCACATTTGGCCCCAAGTCAGCTCCATTTTACAACTGACTTGGACGCTATTGATGTCAAAACAACGCTAGGACGGCCAGAAACGCCGCGGAGATCGCCTGGTGAGTGGCCAAATCATAATTAATGCCAGGAGATGGGTCCAGGTTAAAAAAAAACGAAATTCTCCTTTAATAACTCATTAACTCAAATCAACTCTCAATAACTGTCAAACTATTCATCATTCATCTAGTTTGACAGTTATTGAGAGTTGATTTGACTTAATGAGTTATTAATTTGAGTTAGTGTGGACCAGTGATGTCACTGGTCCACACTTTAACACTCGATAACTGTCAAATTAAATGACAGACTTCAAAACAGTTTACAGTTTTCTGATATACTACTGATGTTCTAATGATACAAAGCTGGTTGAAAATGGGCAGAGTGTTCCTTTAAGCAGCCAAACACTGTCTGTGAGGCAATAGAACTGGAAGACAGTAACTGCTGCACAGCACATTTTGTGTTATAAGATTTTTCTTATGAGATTGTGGACGTATGCAATAGTGTAAGTGGTGCTAGAAATCCCTGTCGGTGTTTAGGCTTAAGCTTAATTTATACTTATTATAAAGTGTCGCTCAGCACATGGTCGCAGACGAAAAATAAAGTGTCGCTCATGTTGCTGCATTTATGCTTCTCTCCACGGCGCAACGGTCACGTGACGCTAGAGACAGAGGGAGGCAGAGAACTAGTGCAGTGTAGACAGGCAAGAGGGAATGCTGTCAGTGAACCCACGTCGCCGCATATAACGACACACAACCACACAATCACTTCCTCTCTCTCTGGGAAGTTGGTCACGGTGTTCTTTGTGATTTTCACGAAGTCATACATCAAAGACAGGCTGATAAAAATACCGGGGACACGCTCATTAATTTCATTTCAGCGAAAACTAAAACAAGGAAGTCGCGCGTGCCCGTCTATATAGCCAATCAGACATGCGCGACATTATGTGACGTAGTCAGCGACACTAGACATTTCACCAGGTAGCAGACACTGCTCGCAGACACTTGAAAGTGTCGATTCAAGTCCTCATTTCTGTCGGCGACCATTTCAAAAGTGTCGGCAGACGAAGCATAAATTGGGCTTTAGTGCCCATATCACAAATGACAATTTCTGTGCATGCGCGACTGCGCGTCTATGATTTTATCTGCTGTCAGATGCCAGACTGGCAAGGCAGGACTGCACCTTTCCTCACACACGCGAGCCCAAATGAACATCTAAAAGCCCAAATTGATCGATCAGACCCTCATTAACTCCCCTGCACCACTAACGAGTCCGTCCCGCCCGCGCGGCTCCGAGCCCATTTGTGTGGCACCGTAACCTAATGACAGTTGTGCATTGCTAATTCGGTGCCCCACCCCCCTCTTGCCTTGCCAAAGCCTTTAGTGGGCCCGAGTCCATCCGTCAGGAGAAAAGCCAGATGCTAGCATCGGAAAGCAATGTGCTCTTATTAATAACGTCAGGAGGAGGAGAGCCAGCCTGTAGCATCGCTTCTGTGCTCTTAATAACAGGGCGGCCATAATCTTTTTTTTTTTTTACAGGTTGGCATATTAAGCGAGTTCATATATCACTCAGCGCAGCAGGGGCCCTGCAGCAGGGGCCCTGCAGCAGGGGCTAGCAGGGGCTAACAGCCCGCGGCAGACAGGGAGTCACTCTGCATAGCGCGCGCACTTAATGATCAAGATAACAACGGTGGACTAATGTGAAAAAGTATGCAGAGTGAAGAAGGCTTTTCCTCATGGGTGCTAATTAGAGGTCAGACTGTTTCAAAGATTTTCTGTTTTTTTTTCCAGTTTTTCTTCCAAGTGGTTTAAAATGCAGTGCAGGCTGTTTGTGCACGCAGGGATGAGAGGTGAACAAGTTGACCAAGGAAGAGAGGGGGAACGAAAGTGAGAAATAAGCATCTTGATTCCAAAGCAAGCAGGAGGAAGAGGGACTGTCCCGACAGGGCCGTCCCAGACAAGGATAATTAAAAACAAACAGAGCGCCCCCCTCCCCCTCCCCCTCCCCCTCCCCACCCACCAACACTTATCTGTGTGGCCAAAATGAGAAGCTCACGGTGCAACATAAAACTCATTGGCTGTGCGGAGCTAAGGACGTCTGAGGGGGCGAGCACAGCGAGAAGCGTCGCTACCAAAACCATCACGCCTGGCGCGTGTCCCTCTGTTGCGCCGGGCGCCGGGTTTTTCACGTCACAAATCTTGCGTGACCAAGATGTGTGACGCGGGCGTTCCAGATGCCCTGCAGCAGCACAGCGCTGTGTGCTCCTTCTTTTCTCACCCGCCAGACAGTGCACACCAACACCTGCCGGGTGGAGAGAGAGAGAGAGAGAGAGAGAGAGAGAGAGAGAGAGAGAGAGAGAGAGAGAGAGAGAGAGAGAGAGAGAGAGAGAGAGAGAGAGAGAGAGAGAGAGAGAGAGAGAGAGAGAGAGAGAGAGAGAAAAGAGAAAAGACTCGGAGGTGAAGAAATTGAGAAAACATCATTATGGAACATTGCACCCCCCCCCCCCGCCCCCTCCTCCATATGTTCAAATCCAGAATAAACCATTATTTTCAGATTGGCAGGGAGCTAAATGTTTGCATTTCAATTAGCTTGTTGTGATGTTCTGCGGCTTTTATGAAATGGCAGCAGACTGTCAAATAGTAGGAATTGTCTGAGTGGCGGCGGGCTGCGTGGCTGCGTGGCTCGTGAGTTGGCTGCTGGATCAGATGCTGCCTGGATATAGCTGCGCAGCATGCTCAGCATTCTCCCCCTGTAATCCCACTCTTGTACTATGGATCACGCATGATACATTGTGTTGGTGCCGAGGAGAGGAGAGATCTAACTGAGAAGGCGGTTTTGCTACTGAATCGTTTCCTGGCCACAAATAGAGAGTGTGTGTGTGTGTGTGTGTGCACACTGCACACCTCTGCTGTGCTGTCGTTTAAATCCAGACACTTTGGTAGCAGATCATCACAGGACTGGACCGGTTACTTTTAAACTCTGATCTCAGCAGCAAGAGCGCTTTCTGCTGCTTTTTGCACCTTATAAATGGAACATGCAGCAAATTAAGCACTCTCTAGAGCACACACACACACACACACACACACATTACATTACATTACATTACGTCATTTGGCAGACGCTTTTATCCAAAGCGACTTACAATAACACATTTTTGTCAGCAATAGAGCAATCTACTATGGAGCACAGTCTATGATAACTACAACTTCTGAAGGAACAGTGGTACAAGTTTAGGTTAGTGGTACAAGTTTGGGTTAGTTTTTTTTTTTTTTTTAGAAAGAGAGAGTTAGATCAAGAAGGGCCCAGATGGAGCCTGAAAAGGTGAGTCTTTAGTCTTTTCCGAAAGATCGGCAGTGATTCAGCTGTCCTGACCAAAGGTGGAAGCTCGTTCCACCATTGAGGTGCCAGGGACGAGAAGAGTCGAGATCGGGATGAGCGACTTTTGAGCCCCCGTAGCGAAGGAGGGGCGAGGTGACCTGCACTGGTGGAGGAGCGAAGGGAGCGCTGAGAGGTTTGGAACCTGACCATAGATTGCAGGTACAGGGGAGCTGACTGGTGTACAGCCTTGTAGGCCAGTACCAGTGTCTTGAATTTGCTGCGGGCCGAGATGGGAAGCCAGTGGAGGTCCTGGAAGAGAGTGACGTGAGAGAATTTGGGTTGGTTGAATACCAGACGGGCTGCAGTGTTCTGAATGAGCTGAAGCGGTCGGATGTCGGTGGCAGGTAGGCCGGCCAGGAGCACGTTGCAGTAGTCCAGGCGGGAGATGACAAGAGACTGGACCAGGAGTTGAGTCGCTTCTCTTGTGAGAAAGGGACGGATTTTACGAATGTTGTAGAGAGAGAACCTACAGGAGCGGGGTGCAGCAGGGTGATGTGATTTTCTCCATTTTCTCTCAGCTGCCCGAAGCTCAGTTCGATAAGTTCGCAGAGATTCAGTCAGCCAAGGAGAAGATCGGGCAGGCTTAGTGGTGAGTGGGCAAAGAGAATCAAGAGCAGAGGAGAGAGAGGATAGAAGAGCGGTGGAAGCCTCGTCAGTGGACAGGAGAGCAAATTGCTCGGCTGGGGGAAGGAAGGAGAGGACGGTAGAAGAGAGGGAGTTGGGTGAGAGAGTTTTAAGGTTGTGTCGGGTGGTGGTAGAGTGAGGGGGAGACACACACACACACACACACACACATACACACACATCTACGGGGGGGGGGGGGAGTATGTTTATCGGTGTTGGAGATGAAACACTCTTGAGAGCGAACACACCCACGCTCGTGCGTTTCCCCTCCCAGTGAGCGTGTTTCCACCTTTTCAATTACCGCGCATCTGCTGATCTGTTCCTCAGTGGAGCATGAAGCCTCTCCAGACTGTCCCCGCCTCCCCAACCAACGCCCTCCTTCACATTATGCAAATGAGGGACGGGATCAGGGATTGAGAAGACGTCCCGCAATCTCATCGGCGGCAGCAGCGATGATGATGATGATGATGATGATGATGATGATGATTACAGTGAGAGTCCGGCGCGCGTCTCCATGGTTACCTATGCTAAGTTGCTGCAGGGGAACAGCTGGAGCTGTGGAGAGGATAGCAGAGGTGTAATTGAAGGGAGGAGGGAGAGAGAGATGGAGATAGATGCAGAGAGGTATGCAACACAAGACAAGCAGATGATGAAACGCACACACACACACACACACACACACACACACACACACACACACACACACACACACCAGCGTGTTCTCATGTGTGCTGCAGGAAAGTAGTTCATACTGTAAATTAATTGTTTGAAGTGAATTTTCCGTCCGTCTGCCACACTGCCATGCATGATATTTCAGATCAAACTTGGCGTGAACGATGCAGCTCACCACTTTTCAAAATGACCAGTCCAATCAAGGTGACGTCACTGACGTGTTTGCAATTGGCTGCTGTTGAATTTTATTGACAGACTTTTGAATTGGGCATTGAAAATAAAATGTGATTTCGATGTGTTTCATTCAGTTACTTGAGATGGAGAGCCAATAAAATAGCTTTCCTGAAAGAAGATCGATATTCCAATACACCGATTTAGGGGATTTGAAATAGGAACAGTTGCAATGGTGGAGACGTAAACACGGGGGAGGAGGCAGCAGCACTATGACATTCCTGGGAAGTCATGTTGGACACGTATTTCACACACGTCTCAGAATGTCCACAGCCTCTTCTGTACTGTTATGCAGCAATACCTCAGCTTTAGTCTCCCCCCTGGGGCACTCATTAAAACATATTAGCGCTCCTGTCATGGGGGGGGGCCAGCAGAACTTGGCCCCTGACCCGTTTCGGGGGCCCGACCCGGAGATTAAAGCTGATGAATGAAAATCCACTTTGGTCAGTAATGCATGTCTGTCATTAGTGGGAGGATCGGTGAGGGAGGGAGGACTGCCTGTGTTACATAAGCACTGACCTTTCTTCATCATTTCCTTTTGATGGGAACGTTCTGCCTTTTGTTCCACTACATTTAGAAGCAAATATCCTGCTTTTTACCAAGCTGCATTTATCCAACACCCACACTTAGAGTTCTCCATTTGAAACAGGTGGTCAGTTCATTCACGCGAGGCATTTTTAGGACATTTTGTGGTATTTTACGACATTAAGCCTAAGCCAGCCATCTTTCAAGAGGAAGCAGCCAGGGCAGGACATCCAATCAGGATACCTTATAAAATAGAAGAGTACATTTACATTTATATTTACATTTATATATCAAGTACTTGCATCTATTCCAGTGAGGTGCTTTAGCTGTCTTAAAAAAAGGGAAAAACTGTCAAAACTGGGTCTAGGTAACTACCAGTGTTGTTTCACACCCCAACGCCAGCCATACCGTTGATACCGCCTGTCACCACTAGGGGGTGTAAGCGCTATCACAGTCAGCATCAATTTTAAGTTAAACTTAAAATTCCTCTCCAAAAACTCCCCTTCTTTAGGCTACCATTGGATTGTACTAGACACATGGCTGTCACTGGGTAAGGACAATTAATCCTACTTATCCTAATGTCATATTATGATCAGATTTAGTGATCAGTATGTTGTTAGTAGGTCCATACAATTTTTTAGCTTAAATTGAACATGGTTTTACAAAATACCAAATAACGTTCGGTATTCCCGGTGTGGGGCTAATGCCACCGGTGCGGACTCCAAGACCCTATGCCACCGGGTAACACTGCCCACCCACCCATAGGTACAGTAGCTGCTGCCTCAGACTCACTTCAAGTGATGCTGGAGGTTTAAAAAAAAGAGACAAAGTTAAAGTAGTTGTGCAGCCGAGATCGGAGCTTTGTCCCATAAGCTCAAGAGAGAGAAATCTGCCGAACGGAACGGCTGTCAGCTTTGATACTGCTCTTCTCTTCCCGCAGAGGCGGAGACTTTGAACGCCCCTCCAATTACAGTAACTTCACAAACACCCGTATCACCGCCTCAACCTGACTGCCTCCCTGCCTGTCTGCCTCCCTGCCTGCCTGTCTGCCTGTCTGTCTGTCTGTCTGGCCTGTTTAAACTTCAGGCTAAGTTTGAGGGAGTTGCCTGAGTGTGTTTCACCTACTGTGTGTGTGTGTGTGTGTGTGTGTGTGTGTGTGTGTGTGTGTGTGTGTGTGTGTGTGTGTGCGCGCGTGTGCATAAGAGTGCGAGATAGTCCCAGCATAACTTTGTCAGTGCGCTCACTGACAGAGAGGGAGTGTGTCTGATAGCTGCCGACTCATATCGGATGGAGAGCAGGAGGAGGTGACATGTTCGGAAAGAAAGGAAGAGACAAACACGAAATGGAAGAGATTCCTTTTTTTTCTCTTTTTTTTTTTACCGCTCACCGTATTAAAAACCCATTTCAAATCTTATTCCAGCTGTGTGTGGGGCTCCGCTACAACAGATGACAGTTTGAAACTGCTGGCACAAGCATCCACATGCACACGCGCGCACGCACACACACACACACACACACACACACACACACACACACACACACACACACACACACACACATTATTGGCACAACTGAACAGCGATGTGTCGGCGCGTTGAGTCGGCCTCGGCGGTGTTAAAACTTCCCAGCTTGGCAGTGTTTCCCGCACTCGGAGCTCCACAGCATGCTGGCTTCTGCTGCACCGTGGAGCCCATAGTGCTTCGCTCCCCGAGACAGAGACAAATACTGGGATCAAAGCGAGCCATCACTCAGACTTTGGCGTCGGGCCCTCCCTCTCGTGCTGGATTTGTTTTTCCTCTCCACGCTCCGCTGAGGTCCAGGTCGGCCCCCGCATCACTTTCCCCACCTTCTTCCACTGTCAGCTGCTGGGCCACACTTGCGACTGCTCAGGCTCTGCAGGGACGGAGCCAGAGTGGGAGGTGCCTCTCTTCTTTATGCAGACACAGTGAGCTTCCCAGCATGCCCCTCTGTCTCACATCGATACAGCTGCAGCACACGGGAGCTTCCCCCAGTACAGCCACAGTCTTCTACTGGTGGCTACTGAGCAGCTCCACTGAGGTTCAGTCAGTGCCTTGCTCAAGGGCAACTCAACAGCAGCTGCTGACGAAGAGGAGCACAGTGAGCACATTTCATAGTTGAAATGTAATGCAAAGCCCACATGTAAAGAACTTGGCGCCGCTTGTATTTTAGGCTTATGACTGGCCTTCTGCTATTGGCTGGTCATCAGCCAGTACAGTACATGTGGTGACATCAGCTGGCACAAAGACGAGCCAATAACAGAAGGCCAGTGCACTACCCTACTTTTCAGCCTTAGGTGGCAGGCTTTAGGGTTTAGTTTAGTTACTCTTTAACTGTGTTTAAAAAAAATATGTATGTGAAGAGTTTGATGCCGTCAGTCATGATCGACCCGATGATCAACCAATCAGAGTGCAGTGTTTCCCCTAGAATTTTTCTCAGGCCTGGGAGGGATTTCGAAATGTACCCCGACTGCAACAGTGGGGGCCCTCGCTGACGAGGCTAAACTTTTAGCTAACCTGTTCGCATCTATGTTCACAATGGCATCCCAAGTATCATCATACTATTATGGGAAACGATGCAAACAGGTGTATTATGGGATGTGCGTTTCCCAGGCAACGACACACGTTGACACGTTTTGGAACAGCGCCGCACGCTGCCACGATGCTCCTAAAAGCAAAATGCTTATTGTTTTGAATGATTTGGCATCTTCTATTAATGTCAACACTGTCAACACCAGTATTGTTGTAGGGAGAGCAGGAAAAAAAATATTTTTTATTTTTTTGTGTTTAATTCTTTATTTTTTTGCACACAAAAATCTGGCCTGGCGGGGGCGTCGTTGGCCTGGCGGGCCCGCCAGGCCTGTAGAATGGTAGGGGAAACACTGGAGTGTGACTCAGTGTAGATTCGACGCCAAGTTGAGAGTTACCTCCGGCAGGTACAAGACACCTATACGGAGATGCATTTCAACCCCAAACACGCTATTTTCATCTGTTTCTTACTGTCACTCTGGGACTCCTGGGATTGGAACTGGGATTCTGAATGTAGCAGGATGGATGTCTGCCGGAGCCGTTTGCTGAGATCATCAGATGTGAGGGAATTGATCTGAAAGCCTTCTGAGGAAACGTGGGACGAGGCAGAAGGGGATTCTTATTTGACAGAAGAACCGCAGCTCAGATTAAAGCACTCTGTCTGCCGGGGCGGGTGAATAAATAATTCTGCCTCATTAAAGTAATTTTAAATTGGCCTCACCTCCCCTTTAATCACGGCCTGTTCATCAGGGGAACACAGAGGGGATCATCCACTGCTAATGCTAATGCTAACCCATCTGCCTGTGCACCGTTTGATCATGTGTGAGGGGGAAGCTAGCGATTACCAATGGGGATATTAAGAAGAAAGCCCCAACGAATTTAATCAGGATTTGTCTTTCTGAGTGAGAGCGTTCCTTCGGTTCAAACCGTTTGCCTTTCAGCTCCGATTGTGTGGATCGTGGTCTGACATGATATGAATCCAGACTGTGGTGAGAGATGTGATGTCCCTACTACAGATCACTGAGGAGTACCATCATGTCTGATGCCCCATCCTCTGTTCCATTGTCTAATATGGTGACCTGTCGCTGGAGACGAGACAGAGAGCTGTGTCTTCTTGTCCCTCTCTCGCCCTCTTGTCTGTCACTCACTTCTCCATCTCTGCACTTTCACTTCGCAGACGTGAAAAGCATTTTCTGTAGGTGTCTCTCTCTCTTTCTCTCTCTTCCGCTCGCTCTCTGACTCTCTCTGCGGCCGTCTCTTCATTTTGTCTCTGCCAATTAGCAGCCCCACCTCCTCAACACAATTATCATCTACTTGCCTTGCCTACCTTCCAGGCATCTCATCTCGCCCGTGATGAGTGAAGGACTTTTCATCATTCTCAAAGCAGCTCGCCTCACCTCCCTTTCTCTATCTCCCCCCCCCTCTCTTTTCTCTCTGTCTCCCCCTCTCTTTCTCTCTGTCTCCCCCTCTCTTTCTCTCTCTCTCCCCCCTCTGTTTCTGTCTCCCCCTCTCTTTCTCTCTGTCTCCCCCTCTCTCTCTGTCTCCCCCTCTCTTTCTCTCTGTCTCCCCCTCTCTTTTCTCTGTCTCCCCCTCTTTCTCTCTCTCTCCCCCCCTCTGTTTCTGTCTCCCCCTCTCTTTCTCTCTGTCTCCCCCTCTCTCTCTGTCTCCCCCTCTCTTTTCTCTGTCTCCCCCCCTCTCTCTCTCTCTCTCTCTCTCTCTGTCTCCCCCTCTCTTTTCTCTGTCTCCCCCTCTCTCTCTCTCTTTCTCTCTGTCTCCCCCTCTCTCTCTGTCTCCCCCTTCTTTCTCTCTGTCTCCCCCTCTCTTTCTCTCTGTCTCCCCCTCTCTTTACTCTCTGTCTCCCCCTCTCTTTCTCTCTGTCTCCCCCTCTTTCTCTCTCTCTCCCCCCCTCTGTTTCTGTCTCCCCCTCGCTTTCTCTCTGTCTCCCCCTCTCTTTCTCTCTGTCTCCCCCTCTTTTCTCTGTCTCTCCCTCTCTTTCTCTCTGTCTCCCCCTCTCTCTCTGTCTCCCCCTCTTTCTCTCTGTCTCCCCCTCTCTTTCTCTCTGTCTCCCCCTCTCTTTTCTCTCTGTCTCCCCCTCTCTTTCTCTCTGTCTCCCCCTCTCTTTTCTCTGTCTCTCCCTCTCTTTCTCTCTGTCTCCCCCTCTCTCTCTGTCTCCCCCTCTTTCTCTCTGTCTCCCCCTCTCTTTCTCTCTGTCTCCCCCTCTCTTTTCTCTCTGTCTCCCCCTCTCTTTTTCTCTGTCTCCCCCTCTTTACTCTCTGTCTCCCCCTCTTTCTCTCTGTCTCCCCCTCTCTTTCTCTGTCTCCCCCTCTCTTTCTCTCTGTCTCCCCCTCTTTTTCTCTGTCTCCCCCTCTCTTTCTCTGTCTCCCCTCTCTTTCTCTCTTTCTCTCTGTCTCCCCTTCTTTCTCTCCCCCCCTCTTTCTCTCTGTCTCCCCTCTCTTTCTCTCTGTCTCCCCCTCTCTTTCTCTCTGTCTCCCCCTCTCTTTTTCTCTGTCTCCCCCTCTCTTTACTCTCTGTCTCCACCTCTTTCTCTCTGTCTCCCCCTCTCTTTCTCTGTGTCCCCTCTCTTTCTCTCTGTCACCCCCTCTTTCTCTCCCCCCTCTCTTTCTCTCTGTCTCCCCTCTCTTTCTCTCTGTCTCCCCCTCTCTTTTCTCTCTTGTCTCCCCCTCTCTTTTCTCTCTGTCTCCCCCTCTCCACCGGGTCTCATTTAGTTCGGCCAATGGATCTCTCCTCCTGCCTTTGCGGCTGAGTTCTTAAGCAGCGAGTGCAGTATGGGGGAAAATCCAATTTTGGCCGGCGACCTTATGGAGAGTGGCAGAACAAAGAGGAGCATTTGCATGGAGAGCAGGGGAAATGGTGTGTTGTATGGGAGCTGAGGCAGAGGCTCCCTGGATCGCTTTACCGCTCGGGATATTATATATTGTTAGATGAAGCGCTGACAGAAACGCCTCCGAGGGGGAAAACATAGTGCCAAATAAAATGATAAAGAAAAACGAAAAACAAAATAATACAATTGTGAGGAAGAGGTGGGACAAAAAGTGATAACGGTGTTTTGATTTATTTGTAACAAAAAAAAAATCCATTGAGAAATCAAACCTGTTCATACAGACTGATATTCTGATCGTAGTTTACATTGGGGAAATGCTCTCATATTTAATAAGTGGCATGTAAAAGGTCCTAAAAGGGTTTAATTCATTGATGAAATTATTACGCTATTTTTTTGTTATTCCCATGTCTCTTCACTTTCATTGTGTGCTGTGATGTGAAAGGGGAAGGGTCTGCTCGATGCCTATTTGGTCTCAGTTGAGGAACTGTTCAATGTTCAGCAGTGGTTTGGAGAAGATCTCATGAAAGCTGCACTCTGGGTTTGACAGCAAATTCTGCCGTATATTTGTACTGATATGGAACAGAGATGAAAAGGCCAGAGTGGTTGTACAGACCTTTCCAGAGTCTTTCAATAGTCTGCAAACTGCTGCTGCCCACAAAGACTGTGAGTGAGAATTGAGTTGGTGCGAGGTGACAGGTCATGTTTGAAGGCATTGTGTCTAAAGCAAAATGTTCCAGTCCCATGAATTGGTGGCCTTACACTGGGCGGGTTCATCACAGAAGAAAAGTGAGATATTCGATGGCGAGTTTCAGTCGGCACTCATTCAGAAAGTTCGGAAGCAAACTTTTCAAATTCCAGCTTCTTTGATGGTAAAAGGTTTCAACCTGTTCAATTTGCTGCCTAAGAAAGTAATTTGGACCAAATCGGTAGGGTAGAATTGAGGGCTGGGCAGTCTTCTTGGAACTCAGAGGAAAACAACATCGCAGTACTGGACTGTGTGCAGTGCTAAATGTTTGATTGACAGGTGATCTCACAAACACCACACAAGGAGTGCCTGGCACCAAAGATAACACCAAAGTAAAAAAGTAAATAAAAATGCACTCGTATTTTATCTAGCTTAGTTTTATTTAGTCTTGTTTTTCATGACGATAGGACAGAGGAATGCCTCTCGGCTTATCTCCCTCCATGTTGCTTTTCTCCCATGTACCCCCACCCAACCCCCTACTGGGAAAGCACTGGTGCCACCACCTGCTGCCACAGCCCCCTGTAATAACACAATGAAGTGAAGCCATCACCTGCTGCCACAGCCTCCTGTAATAACACAATGAAGTAAAGCCACCACCTGCTGCCACAGCCTCCTGTAATAACACAATGAAGTGAAGTCATCACCTGCTGCCACAGCCTCCTGTAATAACACAATGAAGTGAAGTCACCACCTGCTGCCACAGCCTCCTGTAATAACACAATGAAGTGAAGCCACCACCTGCTGCCACAGCCTCCTGTAATAACACAATGAAGTGAAGCCACCACCTGCTGCCACAGCCTCCTGTAATAACACAATGAAGTGAAGTCACCACCTGCTGCCACAGCCTCCTGTAATAACACAATGAAGTGAAGCCACCACCTGCTGCCACAGCCTCCTGTAATAACACAATGAAGTGAAGCCACCACCTGCTGCCACAGCCTCCTGTAATAACACAATGAAGTAAAGCCATCACCTGCTGCCACAGCCTCCTGTAATAACACAATGAAGTGAAGTCACCACCTGCTGCCACAGCCTCCTGTAATAACACAATGAAGTGAAGCCACCACCTGCTGCCACAGCCTCCTGTAATAACACAATGAAGTGAAGCCACCACCTGCTGCCACAGCCTCCTGTAATAACACAATGAAGTAAAGCCACCACCTGCTGCCACAGCCCCCTGTAATAACACAATGAAGTGAAGCTACCACCTGCTGCCACAGCCTCCTGTAATAACACAATGAAGTGAAGCCATCACCTGCTGCCACAGCCTCCTGTAATAACACAATGAAGTGAAGTCATCACCTGCTGCCACAGCCTCCTGTAATAACACAATGAAGTGAAGCCATCACCTGCTGCCACAGCCTCCTGTAATAACACAATGAAGTAAAGCCACCACCTGCTGCCACAGCCTCCTGTAATAACACAATGAAGTAAAGCCACCACCTGCTGCCACAGCCTCCTGTAATAACACAATGAAGTGAAGCTACCACCTGCTGCCACAGCCTCCTGTAATAACACAATGAAGTGAAGCTACCACCTGCTGCCACAGCCTCCTGTAATAACACAATGAAGTGAAGCTACCACCTGCTGCCACAGCCTCCTGTAATAACACAATGAAGTGAAGCTACCACCTGCTGCCACAGCCTCCTGTAATAACACAATGAAGTGAAGCTACCACCTGCTGCCACAGCCTCCTGTAATAACACAATGAAGTGAAGCTACCACCTGCTGCCACAGCCTCCTGTAATAACACAATGAAGTGAAGCTACCACCTGCTGCCACAGCCCCCTGTAATAACACAATGAAGTGAAGCTACCACCTGCTGCCACAGCCCCCTGTAATAACACAATGAAGTGAAGCTACCACCTGCTGCCACAGCCCCCTGTAATAACACAATGAAGTAAAGTCACCACCTGCTGCCACAGCCTCCTGTAATAACACAATGAAGTGAAGCCATCACCTGCTGCCACAGCCCCCTGTAATAACACAATGAAGTGAAGCTACCACCTGCTGCCACAGCCCCCTGTAATAACACAATGAAGTGAAGCTACCACCTGCTGCCACAGCCTCCTGTAATAACACAATGAAGTGAAGCCATCACCTGCGGCCACAGCCACCTGTAATAACACAATGAAGTAAAGCCATCACCTGCTGCCACAGCCTCCTGTAATAACACAATGAAGTGAAGCCACCACCTGCTGCCACAGCCTCCTGTAATAACACAATGAAATAAAGCCATCACCTGCTGCCACAGCCTCCTGTAATAACACAATGAAGTAAAGCCATCACCTGCTGCCACAGCCTCCTGTAATAACACAATGAAGTGAAGCCACCACCTGCTGCCACAGCCTCCTGTAATAACACAATGAAGTAAAGTCACCACCTGCTGCCACAGCCTCCTGTAATAACACAATGAAGTAAAGTCACCACCTGCTGCCACAGCCTCCTGTAATAACACAATGAAGTAAAGTCACCACCTGCTGCCACAGCCCCCTGTAATAACACAATGAAGTAAAGTCATCACCTGCTGCCATAGCCTCCTGTAATAACACAATGAAGTGAAGCCATCACCTGCTGCCACAGCCTCCTGTAATAACACAATGAAGTGAAGTCATCACCTGCTGCCACAGCCCCCTGTAATAACACAATGAAGTGAAGCCATCACCTGCTGCCACAGCCTCCTGTAATAACACAATGAAGTAAAGCCACCACCTGCTGCCACAGCCTCCTGTAATAACACAATGAAGTGAAGCCATCACCTGCTGCCACAGCCTCCTGTAATAACACAATGAAGTAAAGCCACCACCTGCTGCCACAGCCTCCTGTAATAACACAATGAAGTAAAGCCACCACCTGCTGCCACAGCCTCCTGTAATAACACAATGAAGTGAAGCTACCACCTGCTGCCACAGCCTCCTGTAATAACACAATGAAGTGAAGTCATCACCTGCTGCCACAGCCTCCTGTAATAACACAATGAAGTAAAGCCACCACCTGCTGCCACAGCCTCCTGTAATAACACAATGAAGTAAAGCCACCACCTGCTGCCACAGCCTCCTGTAATAACACAATGAAGTAAAGTCACCACCTGCTGCCACAGCCTCCTGTAATAACACAATGAAGTAAAGCCACCACCTGCTGCCACAGCCTCCTGTAATAACACAATGAAGTAAAGCCACCACCTGCTGCCACAGCCTCCTGTAATAACACAATGAAGTAAAGCCACCACCTGCTGCCACAGCCTCCTGTAATAACACAATGAAGTGAAGCCATCACCTGCTGCCACAGCCTCCTGTAATAACACAATGAAGTAAAGTCACCACCTGCTGCCACAGCCTCCTGTAATAACACAATGAAGTAAAGCCATCACCTGCTGCCACAGCCTCCTGTAATAACACAATGAAGTAAAGTCATCACCTGCTGCCACAGCCTCCTGTAATAACACAATGAAGTAAAGTCATCACCTGCTGCCACAGCCTCCTGTAATAACACAATGAAGTCAGGGACAGGCTGTTAGCAACGCCGCAAGATAAGATGGCAGGGCAGAACAGAGGAACTCTCTGGCTTCTAGTGTCTCTGAATAGCAGTAACTATTGTTACGACCCGGTCTAAGGTCAGGCTGCAACATAACATGCACACAGAAACCAGATGTAAAATGTAACAAACTGCACAATTTTATTGCGAGGCACCAAACATGGGTTACATTAACAGTGCAAAGTTGGTAAAACTGATTGAAGCAATGGATCAGGGTGAACATTAGCCAAAACCCACACTAAATACCACCCACAAACTAAGGACAAAACAAATGAAAGAAAAGACAATAATAAACCTACCTCCCTCAACTAAACCAAAACCAGGAGAAAACTGAAATTAAAAGGCCCATTCACCCCTACAGCTTCAGATAAGCTATTTGGCTAAGGACTAGCTATTTACAAAGTGCCAGAGCACACTGGTTGGCGGAGTGCGGGGGAAGACCAGCAGCAACACCACTCAGTTACTGCTGGGCCCCCCGCCATCTTGCAGAATCCAGGGAGTTTTAAAGGCAGTGTGCTGCGGGGTCGACCAATCCACAGCCACCACCTGCCAATCATTGCCGATTGCCATCACCTGTAGAACAAAGATCCACTCACAACAAGAGCTCTCACTCAGCACACATCTAAACCACATGCATACAGGGAATTAACAAGAAACATAAGGAAATACAATACAAATACGGCCTAAGGCCGTAACACTATGCACTGGAAACGCTATGGTACGCTTGTGCTCTGTGTGTGTACATATGGTCGTACGTACAGCGAGTCAAGAGTTTCCATTATAAAGCCAACATTATGCAGCAAAAGTATTGCCGCCGCTGGCCCGCTGCGTCAGAATTTTATCAAATGTCATGAAATTGCAATTACATGAGTCTGCAGGGGGATTTACATTTGAAACGATGAATACAGGAAGTGGCGACATGTGGCCGAGGCGAGAGGGAGAGAGAGAAAGATGAGAAAGAGAAAGAGAACAGAGAGAAAGGTGAGAAACTAGCTTTTAACTTTAGGGTAGATAGGTTTTACATCCACAATGTATTCTCTATTGATGTTCATTGTCAACTAAAAAAAAGTTCCAGCTACAGTAGAAAGAATTGTATCAATAATATAAAGAATTTATAATTTATAAAGAATTCTTCCAGCAAGAGAAATGTACGTGCTCACAGCCAAGGTTAAACTCTGTAAGTGGTGAGTGAGTCAAAGAGGCATTATCAATAAATATGTACTAGTAAATATGTAATAATTTAATTATGCCAATAAATATGTAAAGTTTGTTTTGAAGTCAAGTGCCACTTGATTTAATATTTTTTAATATTGATATTCACTCTGTGCACACCACCACCACCCAGATACAACAAAACCCTTTCCCCCCCGAGGACACACTGGAGTGATTGCGTTTGTTATTGTGTGTGTGTGTGTGTGTGTGAGTGTGTGTGTGTGAGTGTGTGTGTGTGTGTGTGTGTGATAAGTGCGCTCGTAGCAGAGCTAGACAATAAAAAGGCCTTTTCCATGAGTCTGCAGGGAGCAGGAGTGCTGTGGTCATCACATTACTGTATGCCTTCTTCTTCATGATCATTATTTTGTTCACTGGGAGCTTTTATAGACGGGCAGAAAGGCTGACCCCCCGCTGCCCAGCTGCCACTGTCTTGGGAACGACTTGTATTTTCAAGATGAGAGAAATGCATAGAAATGGATGGATGGAGACGTAATTATATAGTAAATTCCATGTACATCCATTTGGTGAATGCATCTGCAGTGCCTTACTTAACGCTGTGAATGGAAGCCCGAACCCGGGCAGCGTTGGTGCCTTGCTCCCCCCGTTAAGCGTCAGGACCACCGATGAATGAGAATATATAATGCCGCGCTAACACTCTGGTTACATAACCAGATGTATGGTTACCATGCTGGTTACATAACAGGCATTCTCACATGTTTGGAAGAGGATAATTAATAGCCAGTGTCACATCCAAACTGCGTTAATGCCCGTTAAGGAGGGACATGTCTCATTGAGGACAAACAGCCAGAGAGCAGCAGAGCAAAGGGATGAGTTATGAAGAGCAGAAGACACAAGAGGAAGGCGTTATGCAAACACATGTCTGTGGCACAGAAATATCACGAGGAAGACCAGCAGCACTTAGGGAGCTGAAACCTTTTCTCTTTTTTTTTTGCTGCTCCTCGGAGACAGGAAATGAGAATTTAATTGACTGTATCTGAAAGCGCACACATCGTTTATTTTATGAACACTAGTTTAGCGGATGTTAGACGTAGACGGAAGTAAAATGTCACTTTAGTCGACCAATTTGTAAGATGTTGATACCGCCGCGCTGATTCCTGTTGTTATATTACTGCTGCGTGCCGTTTAGAAAGTAGCATGGTATACGGCCTGTAGCTATGCTTGCTTTCACACGGAGCTTCTGCTGTTATCTGGATTCCAAGGTCAATAAGCCATTAGAATGAAGCGGTGTAACCCATCTGACCTTAACGAGCAAATTAACGCTAAATCACATTGGACAGAAAAATCAATGTTGCACTTCTGGCCACTCCCAAATCGGTGATGTCCAAGCAGGGATTTCCGCCTTTTAAAACGGCTGCTTTGACATCACGGGGTTAGAGGTTAGATGTTTCTTGAACTGATCAGGAAGTGAGTGTGCTATGACCAGGGAACGTCAAATGAACTGAACTTCTACTCGCGAGCCAAAATCAATCTTCCAATGAAACAACGGAAACTAGCAACAGCAGGAGCACCAGCTGGTCTAGAATGGTTACTACAAAAACATGCATTTCCCAGTTCCCACATGGCAGTTGAACAAGGACCTAATGGAAATCCTACGGGCTCTTCAGCACATGGAGATGCTGGACCTTCTGGCAAGCATACCAAGTACTAGTTTTGCTCATTTCAAACTATAATAGGCTATATAATAGAATATCATAGAAATATAACTTTGCTGTTACTCCACTTAAAAACTGTGAAACTGTGAACCACCCTCTTTTACCTCCAAAACTCAGGATGCATATCAGTATTGTACTTGGCCAATTCCCTGTTAGGGTGTCGTTGCTCCACCCCCTCTGTCGATCTGGGGAGAGTTGTAGACTAGCACATGCTTCCTCTGGTACATGTGCAGTCGCCAGCCACTTCTTTTCACCTGACAGAGAGGGGCTTCACTGGCAGGACGTAGCGCGTGGGAGGATCACGCTAGTCCCCGCAATTCCCCTGCCCCCAAAACCGACCAAAGGAGAATGTAAAAAAATCTAAAAAAGAGAGAGCATAAACTCTGGAATTAATCTTTCAGGGGGTTGAATACTTTCTAAAGGCACTGCATGAGTATGCAGAATCCTGAATATATATAGTCACATTTTAAAATCCACTTTGAGATTTGAGCGCTGCAATTAACGTTGGGCTTGATGAACATTATGCGCTCCTGTCACCGCGCTGCCATAAATCTGCCAGTGGGAATGCTCCCTCATAGGCAGGCCATAATTCATAACTAATACCCCCTGTAACACTTTAATATTGTCTTCTGTATTTAGCCTTCTGTCAACAATAAGGGGCGACTCTTCCCTAATCAAATGTTAAACACAGCTTTGAATATCGTCGGGGAGGAACATGACACTTCTGACATTTCCACGGTTGACTGTTTTGTACAAAACGCAATCCAGTTTGATGGATTGAAAGAGAACTCCGTTAATGACCACCCTTCCGAACCTAATCCTCCGACACTCGTCAGGTCGTTGACGTGTTACGAGCAGGATGTGCTTTTCAACGCCTCTCAAATTCAATATGGACGCTTCATTAGAGGATTATCTTCTGCACCATCTTTCTCACCACCATCAGCCCAAAACCCCCCTGTCCCACGCCGTCATCCAACCAGCCAACACCACCTTGTCAACAGCAGAGGTTTCACCCTGTAATTGGTTGTCTGGAGGCCCCCTTCCCGGTATGATTAAGGTATCGACCGAAATAACCCCGTACCAAGTAGTATTGAAACTTGTCTATTCAAACGTAGGTATTGTTTTTTGTACACAGATCTAGGGAAGAAAATGCTATTCCTATGGTTTTGCTGATAGCCAATCCGGAAGCCTTCTGCGACTTAATGCGACGTGTGATTGGCCCACTACCGCAGCAGCTACAAGCCATACACTCTGGTGGGGTTGAAGTCGAGCGCGGTGTATGTGACGGAGTTGGCAGTTCAGCGTACCGAGATACCACCAAAAGTGCTCTATTGCTCTCGGTATCACTTTAAGGGTATTGGTACTGGTATTGGTACTGGTAATGATACCCAGCCCTAACTTTTAATCATGCTGAGAGAGGCCTACATTTATAGTACACATACATCATATCATAGTAGGTCATCACATCATGGTATGCAGTATGAAGGCGGTCTAAGTTATTTAGAGAGTCTTTTTAAAGCAAGAATAGAGCTTGCCTGCCAATCCCCAACAGGCTTTAGTTTGAGGGGTGCAACAGATAACCAAACTCACGGTTCAGATCGTATCATGGTTTTGAGTCATTGATTGGATCATTTTTCGGATCAGTAAAAAAGAAGAAGTTTGAATTAATTTAAGTTTTGAAGATGTGCGTTGATCCGTGATCTGTACGGATCCGTGATGTGTATGGATCGCCGATCAACTGCACCACTATTTTTTATTACAAATTTAAATAAATAAATAGAAAAGCACATTCATATCATGAATCAGATTAATGCTTTTCTGAAAACCTAATAGATCTTTGTTCATACAGTACAGTACTGGTGATGGTGGTTTGCTTCATGATGATCGCAGACTAGAGGTAATAGTTTACGATGAGTTCAGTTAAAATATCCATGAGCTCTGGGTGAGTGACCTGACCCACTGTTTATTTACCACTCCATCACTGTGTATACACAACAAACTTGTCTTTATGTTGCCAGTTTGGAGGCGGTGCTATATTTCACAGGTGAGAAGTGTTTGTGTGTGTGTGTGTGTGTGTGTGTGCAATTCAGCCTCAGTCTAAATCTTTCTCTCTGTGTGTCTCTCTTAACTCTCCTTTCCCTCTTCACTTTGTCTGCCTCTGTCAGACCAAAGCGAGTGCCTGCAGTCCTCAGGGCCTCTGCCTATGTCAGACCACAGCGAGTGCCTGCAGTCCTCAGGGCCTCTGCCTATGTCAGACCACAGTGCCTGCAGTCCTCAGGGGCTCTGCCAATGTCAGACCAAAGCGAGTGCCTGCAGTCCTCATGGCCTCTGCCTATGTCAGACCACAGCAAGTGCCTGCAGTCCTCAGGGCCTCTGCCTCTGTCAGACCACAGCGAGTGCCTGCAGTCCTCATGGGTTCTGCCTCTGTCAGACCACAGCGAGTGCCTGCAGTCCTCATGGGTTCTGCCTCTGTCAGACCAAAGCGAGTGCCTGCGGTCCTCATGGGTTCTGCCTCTGTCAGACCACAGCGAGTGCCTGCGGTCCTCATGGGTTCTGCCTCTGTCAGACCACAGCGAGTACCTGCGGTCCTCATGGGTTCTGCCTCTGTCAGACCACAGCGAGTGCCTGCAGTCCTCATGGGTTCTGCCTCTGTCAGACCAAAGCGAGTGCCTGCAGTCCTCATGGGTTCTGCCTCTGTCAGACCACAGCGAGTGCCTGCAGTCCTCATGGGTTCTGCCTCTGTCAGACCAAAGCGAGTGCCTGCAGTCCTCAGGGCCTCTGCCTCTGTCAGACCACAGCGAGTGCCTGCAGTCCTCAGGGCCTCTGCCTCTGTCAGACCAAAGCGAGTGCCTGTAGTCCTCAGGGCCTCTGCCTCTGTCAGACCAAAGCGAGTGCCTGCGGTCCTCAGGGCCTTGGCCAATAAATGGGCCAGATGCTGGAATGAAAGGCTTTAATTAGCCGTGTGGTGAAAGCATGAAACCTCTCCGGCAGATGATGAGACGTTAATAAAAGAAACAGGAACACCCAGGCCACAGAAAGCGTTCCACTGGAGGCTGTCGGGTGGGCTGGGGCCAGGACACACACGTACAGCACAGCACAGCGCACACGGGTGTGTGTGTGTGTGTGTGTGTGTGTGTGTGTGTGTGTGTGTGTGTGACTGGTCTCTCTCTCTCTCTCTCTCTCTGATCTCTCGAGGACCTGACATTCACCGATAGGGATGCGTGACACACGGGGAAAAGCCGGCGCAGAGAAAGAGACAGGCCTTTTTCATCACTGCTGTCAGAGCTAATTAGATATTCACAGGCACTTGGGCTCAATGCGTGTTAAGTGGCTGGCTGTGCTGTCACTCATTTAACCCCGCGCGCGCGAAGCTACGGTCTGTGTTATTGTAACGGTTTGGATTGGCTTCAGCAGTTGCTATCAAAAGGGACACTCCGCCGATTTTGAATGGTGATTTATTTTTGCACATAATCTCACACATATCTGACAACTGTAAACAGTTTTGCAGGCGTTCGTTTAATTTGACAGTTATTGAGAGTTGATTTGTGTCATGCTGCGGACCAGTGATGTCATTCATGCACAAATGGCATCACTGGTCCACAACTTGACTCGGATCAACTCTCAATAACTGTCAAACTAAATGAATGTATGTCTGTAAAACTGTTTACAGTTTTCTGATGTACGACAGATTTTGTAATGATACAAAGCTGGTTGAAAATCAGTGAAGTGTCCCCTTTAAGAACATTTCTCCACTAGTTTTGATTCATGTGCTGTTTTCCGAAGTGTCTGGTGGAGTTGAGGAACATCTCCAGACCCAAACAACAGACCATGGGGCCATCCACAAGAGAAAGAAGCAGTCTAGTCTATTTGGCATTCTACATACACGTAAGAATGTACGACACAAATAATGAAACAAGTGCCAGCGGTCTCTGCCTTCCATCCCTCTTGATATGTGGCCGTGTGACTGAAAGGCGAGCAGAGTATTCACAGCCCACTCTGCGTGACGACGATGCGGCTGCCGCTAGACAAGTGCCAGCTCATCCTCCAATTAAAACGTGTATGGCGCCGGCATGAAAGTGATGTATTTTGGCAATAAAATTGTTATTCTTCCCCGCCGACAGCTTTGGGTTCCAATTTCCTGTAGAGGACGTTTAGAAAATCACGTCCGTGCAGCTAATTAATCTCCATAATTGCAATGTAATGAGGTGGTAAGAAAACAGAATTTTAACTCACTTTTATGTGATTTTTCTTGTGATTGCGAGGGAAACGGGGGAAAGCATCCTTTTTATTTGTGTGTTTTTCCTCAGTGTGAATTGGTTTGTTTTTGTTGTAACCATCATACACTTTGAAAAGATACAGTCCGAAAATCAATGGCCTATTCACCTTATGTTCCAACACAGGGGTCAGCCAGTCACTTCCTATTATTGTGTTTACACTTCCTGGCTGTGACAGTACAGTACTAGTGACCAGGTAAAACAGACGGTGTTTTGAACAGGAAGTCATAACACAACCGGGTCAAGTGGGCGGGGCTACATAAGGTGAATAGAAGCAGGTGTGTCAGGTTTGATACTGGCTAATTATACTGTAATTGGCTATTATACGCGATTTGTTCTCGGGATGTATTATACCAAACTTGCAAAAGGAGCACAATGAAAATGATTTTGCTACATTTTGATGTTTTTAAAAAGTCAATCAGTGACATCAATCGTGACCCTGTTCTCATTGACACTATTTCCACAGTCAAACGGGTCACTCACTCCATCAAGCCAGCGAGGCTTTTCACACAGCCAGGCCCTGCATATGTAAAGCTCAGCCAGGCCCTGCATATGTAAAGCTCAGCCAGGCCCTGCATATGTAAAGTTCAGCCAGGCCCTGCATATGTAAAGCTCAGCCAGGCCCTGCATATGTAAAGCTCAGCCAGGCCCTGCATATGTAAAGCTCAGCCAGGCCCTGCATATGTAAAGCTCAGCCAGGCCCTGCATATGTAAAGCTCAGCCAGGCCCTGCATATGTAAAGCTCAGCCAGGCCCTGCATATGTAAAGCTCAGCCAGGCCCTGCATATGTAAAGCTCAATGGAAGTGATTTGTCGATAAAACCAACGGCCTCCAGATTGAGTTTGGCTTCCCATCCTTTCAGTGGGAGGGGGGTGTTTCTCTGCCGACACGGTTCAATAAGAACAAAGGCAGACCTCCCGTCAGTCGTGTCATGGCCCCCTCTGTTCTAAGAGAGAGTGAACAGTGGAGAGAGGCAGGCAGTTGGAGCAGGTATCAAATTTTGAAACTTCAAAGATTTAGGATGGTTGGAAAAGCCTCAAAAGCAGCATTTGGGACACTAAAACTAAAACAAATACGATGCACTTGTCTGGAATTTGATCGCAATATTAGATCATGGCATCAGATCCCCATAGGCAATTAGATCACAATATTACATCATGGCGTCAGATCCCCATAGACCAGAGGTTTTCAAAGTGAGAGGCGGGCATTCCCAGGGGTGCTCCAAGCAGTTTCAGGGGAGGCTCAGTGAATGGAAGTGAAAAACATATTATGTTATGAAAAGGAGATCATATAGAATAGCCTGTGTGATCTGGCAGATATGCAGTAGAGTTTGGGGGAATTTGGCTGTTTTTCCCAGTTTCCCAGAGTCAGAAACTAATAAATGCCTTCAGATGGATCTTTTTATGTAAAGTATTTGATGTAGTCTGAAGTATGTCAAACAGCAATATCAGGCTATCTTGGCTCCTTTTCACAATATTACATCATGACTTTAGATCCCCATAGACAATTCAATCATTCAGATCCCCATAGACAATTCAATTATTCAGATCCCCCATAGGCAATTCAATCATTCAGATCCCCATAGACAATTCAATCATTCAGATCCCCCATAGGCAATTCAATCATTCAGATCCCCATAGGCAATTAGATCATTCAGATCCCCATAGGCAATTAGATCACAATATTACATCATGACTTCAGAGCCCAATTGACCCATTTCACAGTGACCGTTTTGAGGTTGTAAGCAGGAAGTATTACAAGCAGGTGTAATCAATACCATTAATGATGGTTCCATTGCTTGCAGGTGTTCTGTTGCCAGCGCCCTCGTCGATGTTATTGATTACACCTGCTTTACTGTCTGTTTTACCGCCTCCCAACGGTTGCTGTGAAATGGGCCTATAGGCAATTAGATCACAATATTACATCATGACTAAAGATCCCCATAGACAATTAGATCACAATATTACATCATGAATTCACATCCCCATAGACAATTAGATCACAATATTACATCATGAATTCACATCCCCATAGACAATTAGATCACAATATTACATCATGAATTCACATCCCCATAGACAATTAGATCACAATATTACATCATGAAGTCACATCCCCATAGACAATTAGATCACAATATTACATCATGAAGTCACATCCCCATAGGCAATTATTGATTCAAGTGTTTATGAATTCTACTATAAAACAAGCTGCTATCACATGTGTGGACGGCACCGGTTGGCCGATGTTTGACGTTCAGCACCATATATCTCATATATCTCTACTTCTGACAGTATAAGCGAGCGTACGAGTCCAGAGATCCATAAATAGATAGAGATGCATACAGATAAAGAGAAAGATTGGGAGGAATGGAAAAGGACAGCTCTATTTCAGACAGATTCTCTCATTCCAGGGAGAGAGGGATAGAGAGGGATAGAGAGAGAGAGGGGGATAGAGAGAGAGAGAGGGGTAGAGAGAGAGAGAGGGGTAGAGAGGGGTAGATAGGGAGAGAGAGAGAGATCAGATGAGAGAAAGCAAAGAGATCGATCACAGTGGGAGCAGAAGAAATGGAGATTATGGGGTGTCTGGGTAGTGCAACCTGCAACGGTAGTAGATTCCCTGCTGGCCAACATGAGGGGTTGCAGGTTCGAGCCCCTGTGTTACTTCTGGCTTGGTCGGGCGTCCTCCATACAGGCACAATTAGCCGTGAGGTGAGATCAGATCTACAACATAGTTCTTCATGCATCTGCGTTAGAAAAAAGAAAATGATGAAGAGGAAGTTGGGCCTCTTTGAATGCGCTTTATCTTTAAATATAAAAACTTCAAAAGGTCGTAGTCATGGAGACATGATTGCGGTGTGGGAAGCGTGCGTGTGTGTGTGTTTTATTGCATTTACCCAATTGTATCCCATAACCAATTTTGGCCCCCATTTCAAGGATGCTATTCTTCTTTGAGCCTGATGCAATGTGATGGAGCCCGTAGCATCTTAAATGCTGTAGAAACACTTTCGGAAAATCACGAAACTCTTTTTCACAAACAACAATTGCTCAGGATTGAATCAGCCACCGGTCTGTGGAGAGAAGGAGGGATGAGAGAGAGAGTGAGAGGAAACAGGAGAAGGTTAGAGAGAGAGAGAGACAATATGATAGAGAGAGTGGCCAAAGGGGGGCCTACGCTTTATCAATAAATGGCCATGAGAATAAGATATGGGTGAGAGAGAGAGAGAGAGAGAGAGAGAGAGAGAGAGAGAGAGAGAGAGAGAGAGAGAGAGAGAGAGAGAGGGAAATGAAGATGCAGAGAGCTGTGAGTGGCCAGCAGTAAAAGAAAAAAAGATTAAGATGGATGGTGAAAAGAAAAGTGGATAGGGGGCTGATGTATAGGCAAGAGGAAGGGATGAAGGCTTGTGGGTGGCAAGGAGAGAGTGTGTGAGTGTGTGTGTGTGTGTGTGTGTGTGTGTGTGTGTGTGGGGAGCAGAGTGTCTGTGGGGATTCAACGTGGGAGATGTGGTCTAATCAGAAGCTGTCTGCTGCCTTGGTGTGAGGAGGAGGACCCTGTAACTCCTCTATTCTTCTTCTATGATTTGAAAAAGAGCTGTTGGAACTCCCCCATGTCTCCTCCATGTCGTAGGACTCTTAGATGTGTGAAAGCCCACTGGTCTATTTCAAAAGAGCATGGATCTGAAACGTGGCAGTATACTTTTAATGCATGAAAACGACTGTGGATGTATGGAATGTAACTCCTACATGTTCCTGTGGTCTGTTTGTTCTCCTGTGCTTTGAGGCATCCATCCAAACTAAATTGGTGTCACTGTATTTCCTGCTAGAGAGGAAGATGAGAGGAAGCAAGTGATAGGATTTGCTTTGTGCTCACTAGTTCCAGGCTTGCCTGCTAACAAGCTGCATAGAAAGCCAAGACAGATGCTATGGTGACCTTACTACTGAAGAATCACCTTACTAGTATACTACTGAAGAATCAACTTCTACTGAAGACCTTATACTGATTCATCAGCTGTGCTAAGACCTTACTACTGAAGAATCAGCTGTACTAAGACCTTACTACTGAAGAATCACCTTACTACTGAAGAATCAGCTGTACTAAGACCTTATACTGATTCATCAGCTGTGCTAAGACCTTACTACTGAAGAATCAGCTGTACTAAGACCTTACTACTGAAGAATCAGCTGTGCTAAGACCTTACTACTGAAGAATCAGCTGTACTAAGACCTTACTACACTAAGAATCACCTTACTACTGAAGAATCACCTTACTAGTATACTACTGAAGAATCAACTTCTACTGAAGAATCAGCTGTACTAAGACCTTATACTGATTCATCAGCTGTGCTAAGAGCTTACTACTGAAGAATCAGCTGTACTAAGACCTTACTACTGAAGAATCACCTTACTACTGAAGAATCAGCTGTACTAAGACCTTACTACTGAAGAATCAGCTGTGCTAAGACCTTACTACTGAAGAATCACCTTACTACTGAAGAATCAGCTGTACTAAGACCTTACTACTGAAGAATCAGCTGTACTAAGACCTTACTACACTTAAGAATCACCTTACTACTGAAGAATCACCTTACTAGTATACTACTGAAGAATCAACTTCTACTGAAGAATCAGCTGTACTAAGACCTTATACTGATTCATCAGCTGTGCTAAGACCTTACTACTGAAGAATCAGCTGTACTAAGACCTTACTACTGAAGAATCACCTTACTACTGAAGAATCAGCTGTACTAAGACCTTACTACTGAAGAATCAGCTGTGCTAAGACCTTACTACTGAAGAATCACCTTACTACTGAAGAATCAGCTGTACTAAGACCTTACTACTGAAGAATCAGCTGTACTAAGACCTTATACTGAAGAATCAGCTGTGCTAAGACCTTATACTGAAGAATCAGCTGTGCTAAGACCTTACTACTGAAGAATCACCTTACTACTGAAGAATCAGCTGTACTAAGACCTTACTACTGAAGAATCAGCTGTACTAAGACCTTACTACTGAAGAATCAGCTGTACTAAGACCTTACTACTGAAGAATCAGCTGTACTAAGACCTTATACTGAAGAATCAGCTGTACTAAGACCTTACTACTGAAGAATCAGCTGTGCTAAGACCTTACTACTAAGAATCACCTTACTACTGAAGAATCAGCTGTACTAAGCTGGATGAAAGCACAGAAGAAAAGGCTGTCACATTTTCAAACAGAAACCCTGCAGACAGCAGCTCACATTACTACAGCTTCTACATTATGGCCTCAGCTGGATCAGGTGTGGGGGGGATCGATTGGGGGAATCGATTTCCCAGAGCATCAGCTGGTTTCTAAAGGTTACCACCACCGGCATTTCAGACATGATGGCAGTTCAACAAGGACCTAATGACAATCCTACCTACAACACCAACCAATGGGTGTGAGTGTAGCACCTGTATGGAACCTTGACCTTTCAGTTTGTGTCTTCATGAGTTGCATCACCCCCCCCCCCCCCCACCGCATCCTCTCTTTCTCTCCCTCTTCCTCTCTTCCTCTCCCTAGATAGATCTATCTCCGGTTTCGATCGAATGATGGCATTGTGCTCTGTGTGTGTGTGTGTGTGTGTGTGTGTGTGTGTGTGTGTGTGTGTGTGCGTGTGCGTGTGCGTGCCCGCCCAGGTGGGGCAGGCCTGGCTGATTTAGCAGGGCTAGACAGAGAGTGATTTCACTATAATAAAAAAAAGACAGAGAGGAACTTGAACAGCAGCAGCAGGAGCAGCAGCTCAGAAAGGCCTTTGTGAAGGAGCAGAATAATAAGTTGTTTCACTGCGGAGCAGCCAGGCACCCCTTACCTCCGCTAAGGTCTCATTGGCTTCCCTGCCAAGACCATTCAACACTGTGTGTGTGTGTGCGTGTGTGTGCGCGTGCGCGTGTGCGCGCGCCCGTGTGTGTGTGTGTGTGCGTCCGTCCGTGCGTGCGTGTGTGTGTGTGTGTGTGTGTGTGCGCGCGCATGTGGGTATCGGCGTGTGTGCGTGCGTCCGTCCGTCCGTGCGTGTGTGCGTGTGCATGTGTGCGTGTGTGTGCGCGTGTGCGCGCGGGTATCGGCGTGTGTCTGTGCGTGTCTATTTGAACCTTTTCTTTCGGCTCATGCATTCAGGCCTCCCCCTCAATGAGCTGAGCTCATCCACAGAAACGCAGGCTTTCATTGTGCTCTCCTGGCTCCCGGGCTGATATTTCCGCGAGTGAAAATAGCGCGGCGCGCTCTGAGGACACCATTGTGTCGCTGACTCGCCGTCTGAGCGTCTTTGTTGGCCCAAATGATGGATTGTGGTGCAAACAGGAGGTAGGGGACCTTTCGGAAATAATGAGCCGTTTATCAGGAAATACTGTACGGGCCTGCGAATGTGAGCCGGGCACAACTTATTAGCATGATAGATGAGGCTATTCTTAGACTTAACTATTCGTTTAATCTCAGTTCGTTTATATGGACACACCATGATGTGCCGTCACCACTTGGCAAGCACATCCTGTTGACACTGTAGTTACCCAGAGCAGCCAGAAACACACATGCAATACCTACTGGGATGTGTTGATCTGTATCATGTACACCTTTTCCCTTTGACTCTTGTTGTTGTGCATGTTGGATTGTCGGGGCAACAGACAGAACTTCCTGTCTGTGCGTGTTTAGAGTGGAGGAGGTGTGTTTGGGGAACACTGTGAGACAGGTTGAAGAACACCGGTGCCGTAAATCGTTAACTCAAGTGCAGCAGCTATTTCGGCGCTACGAGTGTTTTAATTGGATCCGTGCCTACTTGTATATTAGTGCCGAGCGTCATGTCTCCGCTGTGTGTTTGATTGGAAGCTGAAAGCAGCTGTTTGATGCATTGCAGTTTGGATGATGGGCGCTGCGTCACACAGGAATAGACGCACCTTTATTAAAGAGAAGAATTAAAGACACCATGATGTGACTATATCCCTGCACACTCAGCAAGACCAAGTCTGCTTCAAATGCATCGCAGGTCAGTCCTGCAGTGTATCTTCTCCACGCAGGTCAGTCCTGCAGCGTATCTGACAGGATAACATTTAATTCTGCACCGTGCAACACAGTCGTATTACAATACAACACATTTACAGGCCCCTCACGCACACAGACCGAACACAAACCTTAATAATATGTTGTTTTCTGTAGTGGTTTCTGTGCGTTTGTGTATTCTGTCTGCATCAGCTGGTTTGTTGAGTACTGTGGATAAAGGAATAACGCTGGCATGATTTGCTAGTGTACACACTTTGTTGGAACACTTTTTTTTTTTTTTTACCATAATTTAACCACTGACTGTATGAAGAACGAGTCGGGCTGCACGATCTGTCCTCCAGCTACTCTCTGAAACACACTCTGTCTCATGGTCACCACTCAAAGCTGAACACACACACCAAGGTCTCTGTACTTAACAGATGAATAAGTAACACCTCATTATCATCACCGCCCATGACCACAGACTGACTGAATCAGCAGCATAGAAAACCTTTTGTCCTATTCATTATTATTACTGTATTATTATTATCATTATTGTTGTTGTTGTTCTGTTGTTTGGTGTGACCTTTTTTTCTTGTCTTGTTAGTGTTTGTTTGCCCTGCTTCTGAAGGCAGCACGTTATTTGTTACGGCAGTTTTCCGCAACTAAGTTTTTATATATTATTGCCACCAATGCTGTGTACAGTACAGTACCCCGGCGTCTGCATTATACCAAGTTATTGCTTCACTTAGTATTATTATTATTATTATTAAGCAGGCCTAGTGGCTGCTGCTGTGCTGCTGGCACACAGGAAATTGCGAACATCTCACGGGACACTTTGGGAAACAAGCTCACACATACACTCTGAAACCACACACATGCACGCACACACACACACACTCACACACGCACGCGCACACACACACACACACACACACACGCACGCACGCACGCACGCACACACACACACACACACACACACACACACACACGGGTAACCCAGGGTTAAGGAGCTGATTGGAGCAGGTCAGCATCTCTTTGTTATTGCCCTCCTCCCCCTCCCTCCTCACAGAGCTGTGCCTTCTGTCTTCTTACATTACACACACTGACCACTAGGGCTGCCCTCGACCAAAGATGATCCTGGTCGACCAGAAATCGACCACAGCTCCGACCAATCGACTGGTCGAAACGGGGTCTAAAAAAAACGCACACAAAAACAAAAAAACAAAACTTTTTTTGCAGTGTACTTTTTTGTTTTTTATTTTTTGCAGTGTACTTTTTTCTTATTTTGTGGAGTGTACTGACTACTGAGTGCACTACACCTGATAGCCGATAATTATGAATAAAAGCTATTTGCACCGTTGTAACATTACCAGAATGGACAGACTGATCAGCCTGCCATGCAACACCTGGCCATAATCAGTTAATGGGAAACGGCTTTGAGTTGCGTGCGCGATGGTTATGGTTATGTAACGTTAGCACACGTGGCATGGTTAATTAGTTGGCAGAAAGGACAGCTAGACAGCTTTTGCGATTTATTCCAGTAAAATCTTACGTCTGTCTAACATTACCGGAGTTGGAGTGTATCTCTGTGGACGTGCAGTCGCACTGACGACTGTAGTCTCAACTCATAAGGTGTTGAACCTGGTTTGTCCTAGTAGTTTCATATGATATCATACATCTTCACTCTAGCTTTAAAAACGAGCCAGCTACAGCCTCTGAAAGACAGTAATAATGGCCACGGACGCGGCCAGTGCCACGCCATAGACACGTCCCTGAACAAGTTAAAATTCAATCATTTGGAATTAAATACATTGTACATGTATACATGTACAATGTATGTACATGCATGTACACATCCCGGGCGGTAAATCTCTATTTTCCTAGGATTTTGGCACTTTGGGCATAAAGGGGTTAATATCTGAAAATGCTCAAGGGATATCACCACCACCGGAGGACACCCACCTGTATTTTGAATAGGTACCCCCAAGCTACAAGAATAAGCAGAAGAGAGAGAAAAATGTATCCGACGAAACGAGGCTGCACCTAACCGCACACAAATAGGATTATGCAAAATATGGGTATTAAACGTCTACACAGCCTCTCAGGTTTTCTACTTTTTATTCCCTTGAAGACAGACATTGAAAAGCTGTGTCAATGTAGCACCAAAATGGAAGTTTGCTGCTTGCATACATTTGGTGGCATCAGGACCTAAATAAATATATTTCTGATTCAATGCAGTTTTAATATATATCTTCTTCTTTTTTGCCGTGCCCATAATATAGTATGAGACCTACACATCATATAAAACCTGAGGGGGTTGGGCTCCGCCTCCTCCTGCACATCCCAACTATGAACTGCTTCACAAATTCAGACTCCGTTAATTAGCAGCCTTGTACTTTGCTAATTCTGCTGGCTGCTCCATCCAAATGAAAGTGGGCAGAAGTCTGATTTAATAGCTTTTCATTTCGGACCTCATCAGGTCTCTACAGGCGAGAAACTTCTACAGCACTAAAATAACTTTTAATGGTGTTTTAAACCGCTGCAGAGCGCGCTGCAGAGCGCGCTGCAGAGCTAGTCTCATGTGTGCACTCATGTTATATTGAGTCCATCAAAGATTGATCATACAACAGGGGCAGTGTGGCAGCTTCTCTGTGTGGCACCAACTGTATTAGAAGTCATGGGGTCCACCGGTACATGAGGATCAAGTCAGACCTTAACAGTCGAGAGCAGATCAAAGGATGAGCCACTGGGACTGGACAGATGGGCTGATTGACAGAAAGACACAAGTGCCAGCAAACAATTGAGAATACTGCGTGCCTCCATGGAAATATATGTTTAATGGGAGGTGGTCATTTCGATGACAGACCTACCTTCTTAACAGATTATTTTCTCTAACATCCAAGCCACTGGTCTCTACATTGGTGCTGCTCACCCAAAATGCTACAAGGGAGATTGTTCAGCCCTGGTACAAACTAGCCAGCGAATAGAGGGAGGTTGTCAGCAGTGCGTCTCATAACCTCCATATTATCGGGGGTGGATCTGATCATGACACTTTAAAAACTGCCCCGGGAAACATTTTGGCGGCCTGCTGAGTGGCAGCGAGCAATAACTTTACAGTTGGGAGGATTTCATTCATTAAATCATGTCAGGTAATCTAGTATAATAGCTGCTGGTCCGGGGTGGAGATGCTAAAGAAGTTGGAGTCGGGCACTGCTCACTGACTCTCTGCTGTTTGTATTTCACTCTCAAGTTTAGAAGATTTCCCCTGCTGACACCTGAATTTAATTTGGCCGAATGGAGAGAATCTATTGCATCTCTCAATTTGGGAGGGTGGGGGGTGGAATTTCTTGGCAATTTAAGCTGATAAGACGTCTGTTTTTTTCTCCATAAAATTCTTGCAGAGTGCAGCATTAATGAAAGTCCAATATGGAAAGCCAATATTGTCTAAACCTACAACACAAAGTGGCTTGATGCTTGATAAGAGTGCAGGCAGACAGGCAGACAGACAGACAGACAGATAGAAGTAGAGAGACAGACGCGTCCCACACATCCCAATTGCAACACACTAACACAGAACACAGAACACCACCAACCTGGGGCGTCTGGGTGGTGTAGTGCTCTATTCCCTCGCTTACCATCACGAGGGCCGCAGGTTCGCGCCCCCCTTGTTACCACCGGCTTGGTCGGGCATCCAAACGGACATGACTGGCCGTGTCTGCTGCGGGTGGCAAGCCGGACAAGGGTATGTGTGTCCTGGTCGCTGCACTAGCGCCTCCTCTGGATGGTCGGGGTGCGATGATGAAGGCAATCGCAGGGCCGGCGTGTGTGTACTCTTAATGTGTGCACATGCTCTCACATACTACATACAGTACATGCTCTGTCCATCCATGCATATGAGATGAATGCATACGCCTCATTCCTCGATTCCTACAAGAACGCCATCCATCTTTCACACTTGGGCACGACACACGCAGGCGTTGTCTTATTTGACTGTTTATTTGCAGCGTGCGTCTGTACGGTGTGGACTTTCTCTCTCTCTGCTGTTTGACACTGTCTCACAGCTTCATTCGACGTGATGGAAGCTGTCCCAGGCTGATCTATGGTGTTTAAAGTGACTGTGACAGGGGTCTGCAGAGCCACGCTGCTGCACTCAGTCAGCCGGGCCTGTTTGTCATTTCTGTCGCAAATCTGTTTATCGTCCGTGTGAAGCCTTGCATCGGCATGCGTGCTCCGCTCATTATGCCTGTGTAGACAGGCAGAAAGGCAGAAAGGGAGAGAAACTGCACCGTACATATGGTGACATTTCCCGGGCCCATTCATAACTGTGATAACGCTTTTAGGAATGTTTCCGAAACGAGGTGCGACGTGATACGATTGTAAATGGAGCATAAGGCGGCAGGGTGGCATAGTGGTTCAAGAGACTTTAAAACACACGACATGCAGAACCTGCTGCTGACGCTGATTCTGTCTTGTGAAGGTTTTATGTCTCCACAGATACTCTTTGCTAAGTGATGTGCAGGGATGGGTCTGGCAACAAGCTAGATCACAGACCTTTTAAGCCCAATGTGAGCCAGGTCACAAGTCCAAGAGGTTCCTACTGGCTGCTCCGCAGTCTAGAGTACAAACGAGAGGTTCCTAGTGGCTGCTTCAAATAAAACAAGAGGTTCTTATTGGCTGTTCCAAAGTCTATTAAAAACAAGAGGTTTCTATTGGCTGCTCCAAAGCTAGATAAAATCAAGACATACCTTCTGCCTCTTAAAAAGTCCTATATAAATGCAGGTTATTCCCTCTTTTTATTCCTATTCTATCGTTTAGAGCTGTTCTCTCTCTGCTCCTAGGCATGACTCATCAGACGGGCTGACCTAGGCATGACTCATCAGATGGGCTGACCTAGGCATGACTCATCAGACGGGCTGACCTAGGCATTACTCATCAGATGGGCTGACCTAGGCATGACTCATCAGATGGGCTGATCTAGGCATTACTCATCAGATGGGCTGACCTAGGCATTACTCATCAGATGGGCTGACCTAGGCATGACTCATCAGATGGGCTGATCTAGGCATTACTCATCAGATGGGCTGACCTAGGCATGACTCATCAGATGGGCTGACCTAGGCATTACTCATCAGATGGGCTGACCTAGGCATTACTCATCAGATGGGCTGACCTAGGCATGACTCATCAGATGGGCTGACCTAGGCATGACTCATCAGATGGGCTGACCTAGGCATGACTCATCAGACGGCCTGACCTAGGCATGACTCATCAGATGGGCTGACCTAGGCATGACTCATCAGACGGCCTGACCTAGGCATGACTCCTCAGATGGGCTGACCTAGGCATGACTCATCAGATGGGCTGACCTAGGCATGACTCATCAGATGGGCTAACCTAGACATGACTCATCAGACGGCCTGACCTAGGCATGACTCATCAGATGGGCTGACCTAGGCATGACTCCTCAGATGGGCTGACCTAGGCATGACTCATCAGACGGCCTGACCTAGGCATGACTCCTCAGATGGGCTGACGTAGGCATGACTTAGCCTGGGTAAACCCATCCCCCACGTGACCTGCTCTCAGACCTGTTCTCAGTCACTATGTATGATAGTGACTGGGAACTGAGAGAGCAGGTCACGTGGTGGCTGGGTTTACCTAGGCTAGGCATGACTCATCAGATGGGCTGACCTAGGCATGACTCATCAGACTGGCTGACCTGTCTTTAAATCCCAATCAATATTGGCAGCATGATATCACTCACCACCATGACTCTACAGCGCTTTTAATCCATCTCTGTCTGTCTCCTCTTCTCTCTGCAGTATGAGTTCAAAGTGAAAAACATCAAGAAGAAGAAAGTCAACATCGTGGTGTCTGTGGACGGCGTCAAAGTCAACTTGAGGAAAAAGAAAAAAGTGAGTGACACCTGTCGTCTTTCATTCATGTTACTTGGATGTTACTTGGAGGAGAGAGATCTAACACTGCTTTTAATGAGCCCCGCACCAACGGCTGTACTATATAATGTCTGATGGCTTGTAGAAAAAAATAGGCAATTGTATTAAAAGGCAAATAGGTTATTTTCAGAAACATGGTTGACATGCCTCGTCTTTGTAGGGCACAGATAACATGCTGTCCCCTCTGCCTGACTGTGATCACCCATTCTCTTTCAACATGTCTTATAACACAATACAGGTGTTGTCATTGAAAACATCTTTCTGTTCCTGTTATCAGATGACACCACTATATATATATATAAAAAGAAGTGATTCGAGCGAGGGTCAAAAATGCTAACAGCCTTGAAATTACCATTAGCTTCAGTTAGCCAATTAGCATTATTTGACCCTTCGTCCTTTCCACAGTCACAGTCACAGCCCACATGCTTCTCAATAAAACATATTTGAAATGATTAAAAGCACCGTCTTCAAAGTGCTCACACAGTCGTTTGAAGCCGCTGAAGACGCCATGATTGAAGTTTTTTTTTGGACACACATTGCAATGTCAAACATAAGTGGGGGGGGGAATCCATTGCAGCATTAAGGCCCAATTATACTCCATTTTCATACGAAAATAAATGCGTCCGTTTCAAACGGTGTAATCGTCACTGCCCAAATACTTCCATTTGTCTTTCACGTTGGCATCATGTATCCACCAGTGGGCAGTAAAGAGTCAAATGTGTGTGTGAGTGTGTGTGTGGTTCTGCTCCGTTTCATGCGTATCCGTAAGCTTTCAGAGGACGGACAGAAATACGCACGAAATGAACGCAGAGTACGGACTGAAGGCTCTGTCCGTCTCCATCTCCACCTTTAACGTAGAGTATAATTGCGCCTTTAGACCAAACTGTGCACTTTCTGCATCATAGATGGAATGAATTAAAAATAATTGTTTGAAACTGACTAGGCAGACCATGTTTGCACTTTGCACAGCAGTGTAGTGTATCACAGCACCCGCAAATCAAATAAAAACAAGAATATACTTGAGTTGAGTGTTTAATTGACTGGGTAGCCCGGCCAAACGTAGCCAGTATTTCAGAGACTTACAATTTTCACCCGTCTGTGTTCTCATTTGTCAAACCTCCCCATGGGCAGTGGGTGGGATTTGGTCCCATTCCACGACAGAAGCCGTCATGTCAGCATTATAATGGGGCATGGAGTCAGACGAGGGTAATTGGTTTTGACTTTCAACTTTACAGGAGAGCCAAAAACCTTCCAACCCTTGCTCTCCAGGCTCCAGGAGTCTTGTTATGTTTATCCTCCTCCTACATTTAATGCTCCCACTCACTAGCTCCTGAGTTGTCATTTCCTGGTCTTAAGGAAGCGGTTAGATTAATTTCCTGTATCTGGCTGGCAGGAGGGGATGATCGATCGTCAACTTAATTAGACCGCAGGCAGAAGAGAGGAGAGGAGAGGAGAGGAGTGGAGGGAGGGCGAGAGTTGGGAGGGAAGGAAAAGTAAAGAAGGAATAACTAAATGTCATAAAAATAGACACATTATACAACACAAAGGGGGTAAACTCCCCCAAAATTAATAAACATGGGATTAAGAAGAAATAAAAAATCAAGTAAAGTAAGGAGAGGTAAAATCAGTAAATGCTTTCCGGTAATGCCTCCCCCAGACCTGACGAGAATTTGCCCGATTGTGGCCAAGACTCCCCCCTCCCGACTATCTCGGGGGTGCTCCCGTTTTGCTCCCGATAATCTGCCTAAATGATCCTGTAGTGTCGTGTGTGGGGTTCAAGGACTGCTGTTGACTTGTCGGGCTCTTCCCAATTGTGAATCGGGCATGTAGAAACGGTCCATAATGGCCCACCGTCAGGCCTGTTCTTGGGGCAGTCGATGCCTACCAGCCGGCGCGCCAACGACGTAATGATGATGACATCATCAACGATGACAATGATGTCATAGCATAGAGTTCACCTGTGAGGTCATCGGCGATGTCAGACATAACACCGATGATGTCATAGCTCCCTCGAACGTTGTGACATCACCAATGACGTGATGTCATACACCGGAATGCGACCATATAAACAAAGTGTTCCGTGACGCTACACCACATCCGAGAGATTCCTGCTTGATTCCTTCGAGATTCCCTTGACTTCCATACTTCTTCAGGTATCCCTACAACCCTAATAATGTCAACCATTAGCCCAACCTATTGCGGACCCGAACTGAACCCCTGCTGTCTTCCAACCAGCCAGGCCCTGGTGACTAACTGCCTTACACCCAGACAGGTCAACAGTGGTAATTCAACCGCGTCCCAGGACCGACATGTCGGTCCCTATCTCCATCTCCGTGATTCTGATCGATCACAGCCCGTGAGCCTTCATCCACGATCCAGCACACTTCACGAGGCAAGCCCAGAAGCTTTGCCCCCAGCAGGCCAACAAGCTTCACTACAGGGCATAACAAACATGTTTGATATTTACAACTCGACAGGCGATGGAATCGTGAGCAGAGAGCCAATGAGAGCTAGCTGATGGGGAAGCGTCATGGACAGAACCACCCACAGCTTCTTCTTTTTTTCTTTCTGCTTCTCCATTCAAAAAGTAGCACAGATGAGAGCAACCAAATTACTCACGCCTGCAGTCTACCTCCATGTTTGTTTTGCTCTGAAGTGTCCTTTAATCACGCGAGTTTCTGCGAGATCCCAAGTCCTCCGAGGTGACAATCCCCAGCATAATCGTCAAGTGTGTGGGGGTGCATCTGAACGGTAGTGATTTGTGTGTGCGTTCCAAGCTTGAAATGTAAAAAAATCAGTTATCTCTGTCGGAGGTGTGTGGGTGTGGACTCTCAAGATTTGTATAATCTTCAAGGATTTGAAAATCTTTAGGTGTGGGGGAGACATAAAAGTACATTTGGAAGACGAGACTTGGAAGAAGATACAGACTCAGACAGCCCTATTTCCTCAGCCGTAAAGGATCTTGTCCCCTTTAGTGTGTTCAGCCTGCAGTTTGGAACAGATCTCTGCCTGAGGATCTCAAACTACACACAGGTGTATAAGGGGTTAAAAAAAGTCTCAAATATAATCTGGAGCCTTAAACTTGACGGCTCTTCATATTCTCAAGAATAGAACAGAATTACCTTTTAATAAAGGTAATCAATAATGATCCCAATCAATCCTAAAACAAACAGGGAGCCAGTGTACAGAGGCTAAAACAAGGTGTACTGTAAGAAGTCTAGCATCTGAGGTCTGTACAGTCTGGAGTCGTTTCATTTTTTGTTTTAATTATTATTATTAAGACAGGAGAAAAGGCGGTTTGCAGCAATCAAGGCGCGAGGACATAAAAGCATGTACAACCGCTTTTGACAACTCTTAAAATAGATCTTATTTTTGCACTATTCCTGAGGTGATACAAACCAAGATGGAGAAAAGGGGGGCGAGGGATGAGTTGAAAGGAGGACGTTTTGGAAGACGAGAGTGTAGAAGAGGGGAGGAGGGAGGCTGCAGACAAGTGCTCTGTGCTTTGCCAGGTGCAGAGCAGCTGACAGCTGTGATCCAGAGAGCAGAGAGCGCAGCGCCCAGACAGCACAGACCTGCCTGACACGAGACAAACAAGTGGAAGTGAAGTCTGCTCTCTAGTGCCGTCCACTTTCCTTAGCGCCCTTTGTTTTTCTCTTTTCATCTCGGTTCATTGATCTCAACATCCACCCCAAAAGACTATCAGAGCTCACCGCCGACTGCAGCAATGGCTGCAACTGTTCCCTGAAGCGTCGTTTTGGAGACGTGTATTCCTGTACTCTGCTGCCTGAGCATGAGCTTCAAACTTTTGTTGCAAAGCTACTCTTAGACGAGTCTTGGTCCCTTGCTTAGCTTAGCTATCACTTGTGTTTATTTGTGCACTGGTAGGATTTAGTGAACTTTCATGTCTTGTATTCACTGTTTATTTTTATTTTTATTAAAGTCCAATATGGGGGGGGGTTGGTTGTGAAGTTTGAGTGGCTGTAATCAACTTCTCATCCATTTTGCAATTTGCACTAGCCAGGCGGTTCATGTTCATATTCTTCAAGAATCAAAATCAGGAGTTGTCGATGATGATCTTCAAAAATTCAGCTGTGGCCGAGACTTCTCTCTTCCGACTCCCGCTTGTTTAACACGTCAGAAATGGAAATGAATTGACTTCTAGGTACTTGTTGATTGGGTTGCTCCCAGTGTTACCACATGCTCAGAAACCACATAATGTTTCCACTGTATGTACAAAGCAGCTGCCATGTTAGTATAATCAAGCTTTAGTGCTTTTCCTCGATCCTGCAGTTTTAGAAGACTTGATACACGCTTCAATAAATAGAAAGGGCGGATTTTAAGATGGGAGCGAAGTTGAACTGTTGAATGTATTGAACATATGGGAATGCATTGATCTTGATTTGTTGTAGGATCAGATTGGGTAGAGAGGCACATATTGGCCATACATTAGTCTCTCATTACCAGGAGGCTTCATCGACTTGTCTATGAATGGTCGTCTGAGGAAGTGCCTATTCATTAGGCCAAATGCTCAATTATGTGTGTGTGTGTGTTTTTGCGTTTGTTTGTGTTTGTCACAATTTGTCTCACGTTGCTTCTTTTTGAATATACGACAGTTAGCTAGCTACCTTTGGCTAATGCTTGTGCTAACGTCAGTTAACGCTAATGTTCCCATTTCGCTAGGCAGCTAGCGAACGGGTGGAGTGGGAAGACGGAGGGGAATGGGATAGGGCCTGATGCTGTTAAGGGGTTACTGGATGAGGTGGGCCTATCTGAAGCAGAGATAGATGAAGTACTGAGGGATGCGTTTGGGCAAACTCAGACAATTGTGTCTGGGTGAGAAGAGGAAGAGTATAAAACAAAGAAGAAGAAGATGGATGAATACAGAAGTGGGCAATAATGCAACATTAAGGATGCCAACTGCCATAAAACACCAACAAGAAGAAGAAGAAGCTAGCGAATGTTGTTATCGCCGTTGGCTAGCTAGCGGCTACCTAGCTGTCGTATACTGATGACATCACTAGCAGGAGACGACGGTAAACACTACCGCAAGGCACTCTGGATATTGTGGTGCGGAGCTCCCGTTTGTGATGCTCGGAGGCTAGCTAGCAGCTACCATTTATTTTCTCAGTTTTCTCATAACTGTGGTATATTAGTGTGGTATAAGCTAAATATACCACAGCTGTGAGCCAATCAGATTGCTTGATTTGAGAGAGCCGTTTTATAATTAATGCTATGTTGTGATACAGTTTACATTGATCAAATAATTGCAGGCTCCTCTACGATTTGGATTTTGCACTTGGCCTTATTGTGATTGTGATTTGATGAATTGTGCAGCTATTTAGCAGTTCCTGCAGGTAGACACAACACACCTAATTCAACAGCATGTCTGAAAAGCAGCCAACAGGAAAGCAGTGAGTGAATAGAGACTGGGCGAGCCTCCCTGCTGTGTTCTTCTCTTGGCAGTCGGACGGGGTAAATATAGGCTAAGCTCCATCATAGAAGGCTTCACGTCAGATGAATTAGAGGGAATGAAAGGTCGCTGCTTCGCCTCCACCTGTTCTCTTCCTCTTGTTGGGCTCCCCGCCCGGACAGAGAGCTGAAATGTCAGCCTGACCGCCGGCCAGCCATTTGCATCGCCGCCCGCGGCGGACGAACGCAGAGAGAGAGAGAGAGATGATTAAGTCAATGAAGCCGGTTGGAGATGGAAATCAATAATATCAATGCCTGTGTGCTCATGTTGTAGACATTTTGATTGTGACATTACATCAGAAGGTAGATTTAATCAAACGAGCAGAGAGACAGATGGGAAAGAGAGGAAGAGTGTGAAACTGTAAATGGAGGTCTTGAGAAGATGAGAATGTAATAATTAGATTAACCGACACACGAGATCTGATGGAGCTGACACTAGACTATGAGACAACGAGGCGATGAGATTATTTAGAAGCCAGGCTTGGATGCTGGAAAAATGGGGGGACTGAGTGCTTTTTGTTTAGTGTTTTTGGTACCTGACACCACACACAGCTTTGAATGGGCAAAATAGAATATGTAGACTATGGGATCTTTAATTTGTTTTGTTTGATTGAAAAAAAGTCTGAATGTTTCAAATAGGGATGGGTCCGATCCAATATCGGTATCGGGTGCCGATACTGACATAATAATTCACGAATCGGATCCGATCGGAATCGGGTTTTTTTTGTTGCAATTCCAGCGCGGGCTGCACAGGGGGCACTGGCCGTAATTTGCCAAATCTTTGCCTATACTGTATATTCAAGAAAAATATTGGTATCGGAAATAATATCGGTATCGGCAGATATCCAAATTCAGGTATCGGAATCGGATTGGAAGTGAAAAAATGTGGATCGTGCATCCCTAGTTTCAAAATCAATTATTTAAAATATGATTTTCTCGCAATTCACAGCCATGGCAAGGACATTCAATCTTCAATAAATAAACAAGAGAACAAAATAACTGCTCCCTGTAACACAATTTTCTTTCTAGAAAACAATACATAGGAAGTCGCCATTATTGCAAAAATAACCCCTGACAGGCTGAACGAAGGCCCTGACCT
The DNA here is from genome assembly GCF_964638095.1 of Poromitra crassiceps. NCBI lineage: Eukaryota > Metazoa > Chordata > Actinopteri > Beryciformes > Melamphaidae > Poromitra > Poromitra crassiceps. The sequence continues at coordinate 11,558,747 of NC_139632.1, forward strand.
GAAGCACACTCTACATTATGAACTTTAAAGGGATAATGAATAGTGATCGAATCCTCACACAGATGTTTGAATCGCTTATGGAAGAAGAGACTCCATGAAGCTCATCACAATAAATTCTAGTATCATTGAACCATCCCCCTCTATACGTGTTGCATGTACTGATCAGACCTACAGCTGTGTAGCACAGCCTGGATGTTAACATAGGCTTTGCACGCACGCGCGCACGCACGCACGCACGCACACACACACACACACACACACACACACACACACAGCCTGCTCTCTTGACGCCCCTGGCTCACATTGGTTTGTCGCGGGCGTGCGTGTGTGATCCCGTCGCAACATGCTCTCTAGTTTAACAGTGACCACTGTGTTTTATAAAGACACTCAACACTATGTTATCTTCTCTTCTCTTTCTTGTTGCATTTCTACTGTCCAATAATCCAATATATTTGTTTTTGTCCTTGGCCCACTGCCTATTTTACTTTTCAGTCCTTGGCTCTATTTATCAAAAGGTTTGCCTACTGTAGGTTTGGTGTAAGAAAGCACTTTGTTTTTTCTTTGTCTCCATAGAAGAAGGAGTGGACATGGGATGAGAGCAAGATGATGGTGATGCAGGATCCCATTTATAGGTAAGCTGGCCTTCAGAGCTGTCTTTTTTATATACTTTGTAATGAATTCATTTATAAGTAAGCTGGCCTTCAAAGTTGTCTGTTTATATATGTTTTAATGAATTCATTTATAGGTAAGCTGACCTTCACAGTTGTCTGTTTATATACTTTCTAATGATTTCATTTATAAGTAAGCTGGCCTTCACAGTTGTCTGTTTATATACGTTTTAATGAATTCATTTATAAGTAAGCTGACCTTCACAGTTGTCCGTTTATATACGTTTTAATGAATTCATTTATAATTAAGCTGGCCTTCACAGTTGTCTGTTTATATACGTTTTAATGAATTCATTTATAGGTAAGCTGACCTTCACAGTTGTCTGTTTATATACTTTTGAATGAATGAATTTTGTTTGGACCCATTTAGCCTTTCAGCGTTCATGACTTCAGGTCTTGGGGTCTGAGATAACCACTTGCATACTTAACAGAAAGCACTGCCAAGGCTCTGTTAATACAAATCTTTTGTCTCTGTTGCTGAGAAGTGGATGTTTTGGAGTAAGGGGGGTTTTGCAGGTCATTGCTGATAAGTCTTGGCGTGAACATTTAAGAAAAGCAGATGAGTTATTGGGTGTTTATGCATAAGCACAGCATATTGGACAGCAGGGGAGTGCTGATAAGATGGAATACAGACATTATGTGCAGACCGAGACGTCTTTACGGCCAAACAATACATTAGATTCATATTAATATTGCCTCTTGAAGAAAGGCAATAACGTTTGAGCTGAGACCACAATATGGCTATTTTAAAAATGTATTTTCATAATGCATGTGATCAATGAGTGAAGCTGTGGGAAAGAGAGACAAGTCCAGAGATGCTAGTATGGAATATGAATGAATATCAATACTGGCGGTATATCGTTTCAAACTATAAATGCTATGTAGACTTAAAAAAAATAAGCCTAAGTAGACTTAAAATATACATCACAATATTGATGGAACTCATATCTTCAATTTCAAAACTTTCTACATCAATCTAATATCTACAATTCATGTTCATCTTTCGATATCTCTACATCAGTGGGTCTCAAACTTTTTTGGATCTTCCCCTGATTTCTGAATTCAAGTACCCCCTTTACCCGACTACAATATTTTGCTTAGAAAATTGCAAGAGTAAACTATAGCTATGATCCAATGAATAAATGATAAACTTGCGTTTGACGAATATAACATTAATACAAGATAAGAAATGGAGTGAAAGAGTTGCAATTAGTGCCTCCCGAGCAAATTTATTTAAACGTTTCATTTATTTTCATGCTTCATTCTGACATTTTTCCATTTTCCCCTTTCTCTCAAGTACCCCCTAGTTAGTACCTCCACATACCCCTACGGGTACATGTGTACCCTAGTTTGGGAACCCCTGCTCACATCATTGAGGATCTCTAGTCTATAAAATATATCATGGTTTTTGTTAGTGGTGGCTGGTGGGTGGGCTTCATTGTGGCAGCACCTCATTAGTTCCAGATGGATGGGCTTTGAAGCACTGTGACCCCTCCTCTCCTCCTCCTCCATGGGGGGTGGTGGGACCCCCTCCTGTCCTCCTCCTCCATGGGGGGTGGTGGGACCCCCTCCTGTCCTCCTCCTCCATGGGGGGTGGTGGGACCCCCTCCTCTCCTCCTCCTCCATGGGGGGTGGTGGGACCCCCTCCTCTCCTCCTCCTCCATGGGGGGTGGTGGGACCCCCTCCTGTCCTCCTCCTCCATGGGGGTTGGTGGCACCCCCTCCTCTCCTCCTCCTCCATGGGGGGTGGTGGGACCCCCTCCTCTCCTCCTCCTCCATGGGGGGTGGTGGCACCCCCTCCTCTCCTCCTCCTCCATGGGGGGTGGTGGGACACCCTCCTGTCCTCCTCCTCCATGGGGGGTGGTGGCACCCCCTCCTCTCCTCCTCCTCCATGGGGGGTGGTGGGACACCCTCCTGTCCTCCTCCTCCATGGGGGGTGGTGGGACTCCTCCTCTCCTCTTCCATGTCTGTGTGTGTGTGTGTGTGGGGGGGGGGCTCTCTGTTTTGTTGTTGTTTGTTGTTGTTGTTTATTTGTTTTAGCAGCTCGCTCCATGATGTGACAGTGACAGTGAAGGGGTGGCAGCTTCAATTTCATAAACCATTGGCTGCCACCAGCAAGTCATCAGAGGGCCCAAAGCCTAGCTGTGTATGGGGGGCTGTTGTGCTGGCGTGTGTGTGTGTGTGTGTGTGTGTGTGTGTGTGGGTGTATGTGTGTGTATGCTCGTGTGTGTATGCGTGCGTGTGTGTGTGTGTGTGTGTGTGTGTGTGTGTGTGTGTGTGTGTGTGTGTGTGTGTGTGTGTGCGTGTGTGCATGCATGCGTGCACGTCTTTGTGTTTCGATGTCTTAGTGTCGGTTAGTAGCACAATATGCATTTTATCTGCTTTACTAAACACAATTGGATTTTGTGTCCCTTAACAATTGATTTCCTGATTTCCCTCTTGCTGTTCTGCCTATTTCTTTCATTTCTTTCATTGGCTTTGTTCAGTCAGACATAGGCTGCTTTTGCCAGCTGTGTGTCTTTGATTTGTTTCATAAATTGGGCTTAAATTCAATTTGAGGTAGCGTTAAAAAGGTCTGGGGAAAAGTCTTAAGTTTGGCTTTCTGAAACATGCAGATACCACATTCTATCTGTCTGTGGAATGTGTGTGTATCGGGTGTTTGGGTAGTGCAGCATTAGATTCCCTGCCTACCAACACAAGGGTTGCAGGTTCGAGCCCCCATTACCTCTGGCTTGGTCAGGCATCCCCATCCCCCCAGAATGTCGACATTCCAACAGCCCAATGGACAGAAATGTGTCCGTCAGTGGTGTCTGGGTAGTGTAGGTGTAAATTGCATTATATCGCAATACTCAATATATCACAATACTAGCATAGCGCAATATCACAATACTATTGTATCGTGATAATAATATCGTATCGTGGGGTATCTGGTGATTCCCACCCCTAGTTCCTACAGACGCATTTAGCCGTGCCTGCAGGTGGGAGGCTGGTGGGGTATGAGTCCTGGTGGCTGCACTGGCACCTCCGCTGGTTGGTCGGAGGGACTGGGGGAATAGCATGATCCTTCCACGCGCTACGTCCTGCCGGTGAAACTCCTCGCTGTCAGGTGAAAAGAAGTGGTTGGCGACTGCACATGTATCAGAGGAAGCATGTGCTAGTCTACAGCTCTCCCCAGATCGGCAGAGGGGGTGGAGCAATGACAGACAGGGGGATTTGGCCGAGTGCAATTGGAGAGAAAATAACGGGGGGAAAAAGAAATGTATCCAATAATGAATAATTCCGTCAATTTTCCGAGATATCAGTGTGGCCATGGCCTTATAGTCACAGTCCAGTGTGATTGAACACCTGATGCTGCTACCTCTTAGCCTGTCCGACACACACCTGATGCTGCTACCTCTTAGCCTGTCCACACACCTGATGCACCACATTTCCCGGTGAAAATGAGAGGAATCGTCTTCTTCTGTTTATTCCAAACAAAGCAGAAACATAAGACGCATCACTTCCTGTGCAGCAGATGATTTAGAACAGCAAATGGAAAAGCTTTCGTGAACTGAATACACACTGAATCGTGTTATGCAGATCAGATGTTACCCGTTTGGAAATACCCTATAGCCGCAAAAGTACTAGCGTGGTGATCGCGATAATGGTTGGATCTTTTTTCTGTTTGCACCAGTAAGATGTCAAATTAAAGCTGAGACTCCACAGATTCCAATGGTATTAGTCTGATCACTCTACGACCAAAACCCACTTAACTAGCAGCTGGAGAAAAACACTTAAGCTGTGTTCACACCGAGATATTTATATAACGTTACGCAATGCCATGATGTTTGTCCACTACGAGCCACCGTAGTTGTTTACAAGCTAAGCCTATCGGCGTGCTCCTAACGCGAGCTCTATACCGGTAGTACAGACTTCACTTCATGTCAGCTGTCAGCCTGTCAATCAGCTGTCAATGCGGTTTATTGCCACACAATAAACCAGCGGTTTGTTCCAAGCCTGTGTGATCCTTGACTCACTCTCACACGGCAGCCAATCAGCGTTGAACAGCGAGCGACATAATTTTTGCCCTATTGCTCTGTCTCTGTCGCTCGGACGCCCAGCGATCTTTCTCCCGGGCGAATATACGCTCAATCGCTCGTTTGCATTGACTTTGTATGTAAACTCGATGCCAGCGAAAAACTTTAATAGGTCGGTGTGAACGCAGCTTCACTGCCACGACAGGCGGCGGCTATAGGGTACTTTGAAACACGTAACATCTGTAGCAATCAGCGATAGACTGTATCAAAACCGACATTCATTTCCATGAAGATCCTTTGGATTTTTGCTTTAAAGCCAGTCAAAGTCATTAAAGGAGGTCATTTTATTTCCCAGCTTGAGCGTATAATGATTTTAGTTTGAGAAGAGCGTGGCTAGTTGGAAAAGAGATGAGATGAGTTGGTAAAAGTTTGGCGCTCTGTAGCGGTGCATGGACCCACAATCCAGAGGGCCGATAAGACATGTGCAAACGATTCAGTATGCGCCCTGCCTCACGTTATCGCAAGGTTTCCCTCGGCCACGGGGGGATTCCCGTGTGGGCAAAGCTGGTGTGGATGAGACCTTTTTGGTGTTAAATTTGCATGAATGCGTCCGACATGCTAATGTGTTGCAAATTCACTTGCAGCCCTCCAGACGCAGCAGATGAAATGATAAAATGCACATGAAAGAAATGGGGGTGTGGTGGTCGGGGGGAGGCGGGCGAGCATCCTCGACTGTAAATTAGTTATCCAGATGCATGGCGGATAGATGGCGTGTCCAAATCAGCCGGGAGGGACTAACCTGGGGAGGGTTTAGCCTGGGGAGGGTTTAACCTGGGGAGGGTTTAGCCTGGGGAGGGTTTAGCCTGGGGAGGGTTTAACCTGGGGAGGGTTTAACCTGGGGAGGGTTTAACCTGGGGAGGGTTTAGCCTGGGGAGGGTTTAACCTGGGGAGGGTTTAGCCTGATGAGGGTTTAGCCTGGGGAGGGTTTAACCTGGGGAGGGTTTAACCTGGGGAGGGTTTAACCTGGGGAGGGTTTAGCCTGGGGAGGGTTTAACCTGGGGAGGGTTTAGCCTGATGAGGGTTTAGCCTGGGGAGGGTTTAACCTGGGGAGGGTTTAGCCTGATGAGGGTTTAGCCTGGGGATTTTTTTTTTATATTATTCTTTTTTACACACATTACAGCAATGTGACTGCACAATACATCTTTACACAAACAAAACAAAATAAAATAAAGAAGAACAAAAACTAGAAATACAATGACCGACCATGTGTGTGCAAAAAAGCAAATAGAAATACAGTGATGAAACACAGTTCAATTCGGTAGCATTCCCTCAACAAGGATCAATGTTTCTCGCAACTCCTCACTAGAGCAGACCCTCTCCCACTTCCTGTCATGCTGCAGCCCACAACCGCCTGCAGCCACAATCCCCTCTCCTCTCACTACATTCAAAAACAAACAAACTCCAATTCAGGTGTGTTTGGGAACTAGCTTTAAAAATGTAATATTTCCCTGGTAAAACATTTGTGTTTACTATCTGGAGGGTGTTTTCGTCCAGAACGCCCAACAGAATGTTTAAAGGTGTCAATTCAAAACAAATCCCATGAGCGGCCTTAGACAGGCCTGGACTTTGGTTCATCACAAGCGTGCCACATGTGGGCAGTAAAAAAACAAACACATTTGCACAGGTCTTCCTCTTCCTCATTACAGAATCTACATAGTGATGATTGCTCAATACCAAATCTGTTCAGTTGTTTTTTTAGTAGTGGTAATTTTATAAAATATCTTCAACTGAAAGATTCCCGCAATAGGAATCATTTGTTTACAGCAGAAGAGGGAAGCGCTGCACGGATGTGATGGCTCATGTGACAGGTGCTCATTAGTGGGGCAGGTAATAGTATTAGACCAACAGAATCCAGGAGGTATTGCTTGATGTCAGTCCCCTGGTCTTGATGCAGACCACCATGGAATAAAACTGAGGCACTCCGTCTTCAAGTAGAAATATATATTTAATCGGACATCATCAGTGGGACAAAAATTGAAACAGAGAAACAGAGAACCCACATTGCCAAATTTATATATATATATGATGAAGTTGCCCTTACAGACACCATTCAAAAGGCAAAACGTGTCTTTTATGATCCAGCTATAATCACCGTGGGATGGATATGTGGCCCTGAATGAGCATTAGCTGCTAATGATATAGTTTGCTATGCATACAGGGGCACAATAACACAGTCACACACTTGAATGTATGAGGCGTGTTGTTGACCTTGACCGTAGACTCGGCCACAATGCAGTAGTCTTTTGTTATTGAGCTGTATAGTTTCCATTAGAGCGATTTATATTGCCTCTGCTGTAGAGAAGGTGCATGTTGCCACAATATGCATCAGCGGTAAGAGGAGTGTATACTGTACATTACAGGAAAAGCTAGCTCCTATGCAAACGCCAGCTGAGGTGGTTGTGCGTCTCATGGGATATTGGGTGGTGGGGTTACAGTAAGGACACGGACACAAACTCACTTACTTTCTCCTTTTTATGCACACACACACACACACACATACACTAGCGATGGGTATGAGTAGTGCCACTTTCAGAGCTCTGCAGAGAT
>NC_139632.1:11571036-11591036 GCF_964638095.1 Poromitra crassiceps
TATATACTCCTCCCACATATGAATGCAATGTGGTCTCCATGAACCTGCAGCATGCTCTTTAAAGGAGTGGAGACCTGTCGTTTTAATCTATTCTAATGAAGTCTTTGAGCGGTTACTTTCTACGCACTTATGATTCAAGGGAGGCCGCACGCTGCTCGCCTGCTTTATTCAAATCGTGCGCTAAACTCCACAGACACCGACGAACATATGCTGCATACCAAGTAACTCCTCATCAGACCTCTCGGCGGAGCGGACGCCGGTCAGTTCATCGCGCAGCAGCCATGACTTTTCACATCATTCCTGCTCTATTAAAGGACTCCACTTTACTATCGCTCGGATTGTCGTTTAAGAATATCATTTATTTCCTTCCTATAATAATGTCACGACTCACGCTGAGATGATCTGTAAAACTGATAGTAGCACAACAGAATACGCCTTCGTGATCTGAGACAGCAGTACTAGGAAGTAACGCAGAATTACCAATGTTCTGAAAAACTTGTGGCGAAGAGAAAAGAAAATGTATCCTAGAGAAAGAAGAGGAGAAAGAGACAAATAAAATGCTTTGATAAGTGAAGCTTATCAGACATCACCAGCAGAGATTGGAGGCAGCAAAATGCCGATGCACTTCTACAGGGCGGCTCTTTGTATCTAGAATTTGCTTCCTCGTAGCCGTTATGGCAATACAACAGAGAAAGAAAAGGTTTGTACGGCTGCCAAGATGACTGGAATTTACTCTGCCCCCTAATAAGACTCCAAATGAAACCAAAAGCCGGGGCCTTCCTTCACAGCCATGAGTTGTTCTAACCTTGCTTTGCTGTCTCTTTCTACCCAAATGCCTTCACAAATCACACCTAACCCGAGGCAGTCCATGAGAACAACGCATTAATCTCTGAGCAGCTCTGAATTAGTTTCTGGTATTCACTGCGAGTCACGCCCAGAAACATTCTTCAAAAATGTTTGGAATCTTGAAAGCGGCGCATCGATGGTCTCGGCCCGCGCTCGGCTCGGCACTGTGTTATTATCATCGCTAACACTTAAAGAGATTGCTTTTGCTGAGAATTTAAGGCCTTCCAGTTTGTGGGACTATCATTTTTTTTTTTTTTATGTGGCTCCTACCCTCTGCTATAAAGACAGCTCTATTGCATGTAAATGAAGATGATTCACTTCTTGCTTCTCTCTCTCTCTCTCCCTCTCTATCTCTCTCTCTCTCTACCCCCTCAGTCCTTTCCTGCTGGTGAAACGCCTCGCTGTCAGGTGAAAAGAAGCGGCTGGCGACTGCACATGTATCGGAGGAAGCATGTGCTAGTCTACAACTGTCCCCAGATCGGCAGAGGGGGTGGAGCAAGCAGCAGGGGGAATTGGCGATGCACAATGGGGGGTTGGGGATGTTACTAAAGTGACGGCGCAAAATCACCCCTCTCACCTTATGTAGCCCCGCCCACTTGACCCATTGTATCACAACTTCCTGTTCAAAACGCCGACTGTTTTACCTGCTCAAACTAGTCTGACTCACCTGGTCAAACCTAGTTTGACTCAGATTATGAGTCAGACTAGGTTTATGAGTCACAGGAAGTGCAAATACAATCGGAACTTTCGATTGTATTTACACTTCCTGTTAGTCTAACAAGCCAGGCGGTCTCTTCTACATAAGGTGAATATAATCACCTTGGTTTGCCTTCTCACTACACAGCCAAACGTCCTCTCAATAAGGACCTTCTGTGCAAGAATATGAGCAGCAAATCGAGACACTGGTTCAATTCACGCTGCTGATTGTTGTGCCCAACTTTCCCACCGTCCAAACTTCCATCATTTCCTTGTTTTTTAGTAGATTACCAATTTAGCAAGCGCTATGCCGGTCGCAGCTTATCGCGGTTTACGTGTTTGTTTATATCCTGAACAGAAAAGAAAACGCACGCGGACCAAAGTTAATGAAGGGAAACGACTGCGCTCGTCTTAGGAAAGCAAACCTTCAGATCCACATCAGCACAGTCAGCACCTAATGAATCAGTCCATTAGAAGAAGTTTCAGGTGTATTGAGCTGTGTAGTTTAGTTTAACAAGCGCCCCATCGTGCTTTAAGTACACTTTGTGTTCTTCTGATGAAAGAGGAGCAAAATTGACATTCATCTGTATGAAAATGTCAGCGATCATGAGTCGAGGGCAGCGTTGGCGGACATACACAGTAGCGTGATCCTGACTAGAGGGAGAGAAGGTCAGACAGAGGCGGGGGAGATGTGGAGGACTGCTGGAGCAGAATTCTCATCAGCTCGGCGTGAGCGCTGAAGAGGGGAAACGTAATGAGGAAACTTCAGGCGGCTGTGTCAGTTCCACCTCGAAGTTTGAATTGAACTGAGATTCAAGATTCAAGGAGATGTGTCTGCGATAACGGTATTCTTGACGATATGACAAAATGCAGATTTTCTTTTTTTATTCATTTCAGGAATATACAATTGCAAAAAAATAAGTGTTATACTGTCGTTAGTTGTATATGTCAGGCAGCATAAACAGTTTGATTAAAGCCCCAATCAGTAAGATTTTTGACATTTTTTACTGTAATATAACTGATTTTTAGTCACAGGACATGGTAGATTGACTTTTAATAGGGAGACCCTCGTCTTTATTTATCCCACACCGCCCTCCATTGGCCAGCACTGGGACTAAGCAGTTTGTCTGTCACGTCCCGTAGCAAGAAAAAAGAAAAAAAGAAAAGCATGCGCGCATGCGCTGTACAGCGGAAGCGCTGTGTTCATGAAAACGAGGAAGTAACTCGATTCGGATTTGCTACGAAAATGATGTTTCACGGAACTATGGATTATTATTTCATCACGTGGTGAGTACCCGATGTCACAACATGTACATAGAGCTTCTGGCGCTGTGTTTTGTTGACTTTGAACGGCGATATCGTTATCGATACTAATGCACGCAGAGGGCGCAGTGGAAAACTTACTGAATGGGGCTTTAAGTCTTCAAATATGACTTCAAATATTACCGTGGTTTGTTGTACATGCTCTCTTGTAACCAAACCACTCCCACACTACTGAAGTCACGCCCCTTTTGGGAATGACCTCTTCATTCAGCCATGCTTTTTGTTGCTGTGCGTACTGTCTGCGTACATCACACTGTTACGCAGCATAACGCTGTGACATCACACTGTTACGCAGCATAACGCTGTGACATCACACTGTTACACAGCATAACGATGTGACATCACACTGTTACGCAGCATAACGGTGTGACATCACAATGTTACGCAGCATAACAGTGTGACCTCATTACATCAACAAGTTTGAATATTGCCATTATCATGAGCAGTCAAGTCTGTTATTTAGCTTTCTTTCCATTGTACTGTCTCATTGTCCTCCTGTGTGATAAAGCTGGTTCAGCCGAGCAGCTGTGGATGAGGCTGATGATGATGACGACGTCCACTATGAGCTTTCAAATCCAAGTCACATGTAGGGCGCATCAGGATCCGATTTGCTAGCACATGCGGTCCAGATCTTGAACTTGTTACTGTTCAGATTAATTGGAAACCATCTGCTCTGTGTCTCATGGGAGAGAAATAAACGTTAAGCTGTAGTGTGAGCAGATCCTAAGTCTCTCTCCATGTCTCCCTCTAGTCTAATTTGATGTAGTTTAGTCTAGCTGATATATGGCCTGTGTGCCTCCTCTTCTCTCTCTTTTTCACTTTCTTCAGTGACCTCTAAGAGAAAGAGTCTTTCTCTCTCTTACTCCACACCAGTCCAGGTGACACGTTACTACTAGTGTAGACGTAAACAAGACAGACAGAAAAACAAATGGTGTCCTGTTCACCTGCTGTCATGTTAATTAGAACTGCCATCACTTTCGCACGCACGTACGCACACACACACGCACACACACACACACACACGCACACACACACACACACACACACACACACACACACACGCACACACACACACACACACACACACACACACACACCGATCAGTGTCCTTCTCACAAGATGACATTTTAATTTACCTCCCAGCGTTCACTTTCACTCTGTCGTTCTCTCGTCCTCTGCGTCTCCTGCTGTATGGAGACATCAGAGTGAAGATGACAACGAGTGGGAGACCGAAAATCCCCCAAACTCCAATTAGTTGTCATCTTCGTTTTCCTCGTGCGCACGTAAAGAACAGTAGCTGTGCACTCGCCATCGTTTGGACTATTTTTTTAATTCGCTTCTCGCTCCACAACAACAACTTCTTCGCAAACTACAACTTCTAAAACCACGGTCAGTCCTGGCCTTTTTGTGTATGCATACGCGCATGCAGGGTTGTATGCACACACACACACACACACACACACACACACACACACACACACACACACACACACAAAAGCAAAAGCAGAAGCAAAAACAATCTTCCCTCGAGGTCCATAACCCCGAGGCAGAATGCAAATTAAAAAAATGAATTTTTCATCATGCTTGATTTGTTTTGATGTCTGCATTTATGAGAGAGACAGTGAGACTTTTATTCATTTTGTTTTGTTGCGGCCTCGTAAAAGACAAAAATACAACCATATATATGCACAAACCTAGGGCTCTTATAAATGCAAACGAGACCCGGCGTCTAACTTCTTCTTTTACAGTGGAGGTCACAAATAGCCGGCCTGCTGGAGGACTTTGTCTGTGTCGTTGCTGTCAGAGTTGTCTCTGTTGTCTTGTTGTTGTTGCTTTCAGAGTTGTCTGTGTTGTTGTTGCTTTCAGAGTTGTCTGCGTTGTCGTGTTGTTGCTTTCAGAGTTGTCTGCGTTGTCGTGTTGTTGTTGCTTTCAGAGTTGTTTGCGTTGTCGTGTTGTTGCTTTCAGAGTTCTCTGTGTTGTTGTTGCTTTCAGAGTTCTCTGTGTTGTTGCTTTCAGAGTTGCCTGTGTTGTCGTGTTGTTGCTTTCAGAGTTGTCTGCGTTGTCGTGTTGTTGCTTTCAGAGTTGTCTGTGTTGTTGTTGCTTTCAGAGTTGTTTGCGTTGTCGTGTTGTTGCTTTCAGAGTTGCCTGCGTTGTCGTGTTGTTGCTTTCAGAGTTGTCTGTGTTGTTGTTGCTTTCAGAGTTGTTTGAGTTGTCGTCTTGTTGCTTTCAGAGTTGTCTGTGTTGTCGTGTTGTTGTTGCTTTCAGAGTTGTCTGTGTTGTCGTGTTGTTGTTGCTTTCAGAGTTGTCTGTGTTGTCTGTGTTGTTGTTGCTTTCAGAGTTGTCTGCGTTGTCTGTGTTGTTGTTGCTTTCAGAGTTGTCTGTGTTGTTGTTGCTTTCAGAGTTGTCTGCGTTGTCTGTGTTGTTGTTGCTTTCAGAGTTGTCTGTGTTGTCGTGTTGTTGTTGCTTTCAGAGTTGTCTGCGTTGTCGTGTTGTTGTTGCTTTCAGAGTTGTTTGTGTTGTCGTGTTGTTGCTTTCAGAGTTGCCAAGTCAGTGCTATAAAATTGTCCCGTTTTCTTTATGTGGGCTCTGGGGGGCGGAGCTGACACAACAGCTTCTCTGATAATGAGCCTCTACCTTCTTCACTCCTGGCTTTTATAGTCATTTTTAATCAGCGTAATGCCTGATCACTATGCCAGGTGATTAAGTCTGTTTTGTCTCAGCGTTGGCAGCTTCACACTGTCAAATTGCGGGAAAGTTGGGGCGTTGGGGCGACCATAACAACTCTGTGTAATAAAGCGGTTGCAGTCTTTCCCTCTGTGATTGAACGGCTGTCAACAGCAGCTGCCACATCCTCCCCAACACAATCCCATTAGGACCGGTTTTGATGGAGACCTCGAGTGCCACAGGGTGCACACTGTCACAGACCTTTTCCACCCCGTCACACACTGTCACAGACCTTTCCACCCCGCTGAGGAACATTTGGAGGGGAAGGCTGATGCACAGTCGCTCACGTCACATGAACCTGTGACACGCGCCTATGCCACTGACCTGAAAAATATGGACAAAGCTATCCTCATTCCGCACCGCATCTGTGTGAAACGGCCTCAAAGTCTAAAGCAGTGGTTCTCAACCTGAGGGTCAGGACCACCCCAGGGGGTCTGTCCGATTTGTGATGGAAGTGATGTCACTCGGGCAGATCTAATAAATCCTTCCTGGTATGAGCTGATGGCGCACAGTTGCACGACGGCGCCTACTGTGTAGATGGGTGGGTGGTGTCTGTTTGTCAGTCCAGTGGTGGTGTCTGTCTGTCTGTCTGTCAGTCCAGAGTCTCCACCCTAGGAATGTTTCTAGTTGCCTAAATTCAAGTAAATGTCTCTCGGATACATCAGGGTGACATGGTTCTGCGTGCTCTGTGTGTCTGTTTTGCATTTATACTTGCTCCGAAAACCAGGTTTCTCTGATGTTGAAGGGTCGTAACTCACTCAGAGTGCGATGTGCCAGGGGAGCTGAGGCCGGGGATTATCCCACCTTGATCTGATGATGTTCCTGCCTCCTCTGATGAGAACATTGGGTCTGTGCTGGAGACCCCCTGGCCCGGCTTCTTCTCAGTTTGACGTCAAGCCTGCGGCTGTTCCTGTTAGCGGAGAGAAGCCAATAGACTGTGAACCGTCACGCATCTGTGCTTTTCTAACAGGCTGTCAAAAGCCAAGAGAAACTTCAACATTTATTCACACTCCAGCAGTGCAGACAGGCTGCTTGGTTCATGTCAAGAAATGTCAAAACAAAAAACAATCAGTGGTGAAAAAAAAAACACAATGCATCACCATTGTCAAAGACAATACAATAACATCAGACAGATTTCAACTTTTGTCTTGGATGGAGACATTATATTAACTCATAATTATTTCAACAATGTACAAATAAAAATTTATTTAGAGTTAATTGTATGTGCCATATTATGATTCAATACGAAAACACAGTAGTCAAATAATATAAATAACACTGGTGCCCTGATGACAAATCAGCAGTGTCTACATCGATGCAGTCCCTGACCAATCAAAGCAAGGGTACAATTATGTTTTTTGAAACGCAGCTTCATAATGTGGGTTATATTGTATGCTACGATATTGTATGCTTGCTATCCAGCTAGCAAGTTCACATGATAGCCTGTATGGTGGTTCAAGGGAGCTATGTTGTTAATAGCAATAGCGTTAACATGAATGTTAACTTTAGTGTTACTAAAATGCTTTCTTTACCTCAAAATGACCCCTCAGCCTCAGCGGGCAACACCAGACTAGACGCTAGTACATTTGGACTCAAAAGTTTCCAGGGTCAGAACCGACAGCATCCCATGCCTGGGTCACATTACTGAAGCTGTTAATCTAGTTGTAATGGATATTCAATAACAGGACATTAAATGCTGAGATATCATATTAATGCAAATTTATTTTGGCTTTCGTCCCTGAAGATGATGCTGCTGCTGCTAAATATAAATCCACTCAAGGAGAGGGAATAGGCGCGCACACACACACACACACACACACACACACACGCACACACACACATATTAAACACCTGGCAGAGATGCAGAGTGTATCGACCCCTACTAACTGTGTTTGTGCGATTGTCCATGTTGTGTGTATGTGCGTGTACTAACTGTGTTTGTGCGATTGTCTGTGTGTGTGTGTGTGTGCGTGTGTGTGTGTGTGTGTGTGTGTGTGCGTGTGCGTGCGGTCACGGTGCATTGCCTCTTAGCCTGTCTGATTTATAGCAGCTGTATTCTACAGGCAGCCATTTAATCTTATAGAAACAATGGCCAAGGCCTTCTGAAACAAGCCCGCTTCATTACTCAAACATCATATCACAACCCCAGCTGCAGGCTAGCTTCAGCTTATTAGCAAGTGTAGCTTATTAACAAGGTTAGCTCTGTGTGTGTGTGTGTGTGTGTGTGTGTGTGTGTGTGTGTGTGTGTGTGTGTGTGTGTGTGTGTGCGCGTGTGTGTGTGTGTGCGTGTGTGTGTGTGACTATATCTCGAGTCCAAGTCGAGTCTCAAGTCCCCGGTGTTCGAGTACAAGTCAGAGTCATATGTATGTATGTATGTATGTACCGGTATGTATGTATGTGGAACACAACACACGTGCCTGCCCTTGCAAAAAATTGAATAATGTCATGGTGGTAATATATCGATCAATATCTTATGCCACATTATTAGGGCCTATTACAAAAAAACATTTGCATTACTAAACATGCAGTCTTTATCAATTAACAAGTCCGAGTCCTCGTCTCCAACCTGCAGTCATGCATGAATAGTCGAGTCCGAGTCATCGGTGCTCAAGTCCAGTCCTGAAAACTTAGTCTGGGCCTCGAACCCGACTCCCAGTCCTGCACTTGAGTACTACAACACTGATGCCGCGTATACATTTCTTGTTGGAATTTAATAACGAGCAACAACCCCCGCAGTTTGCATGCATTTTATTAGC
This sequence comes from Poromitra crassiceps, assembly GCF_964638095.1. NCBI lineage: Eukaryota > Metazoa > Chordata > Actinopteri > Beryciformes > Melamphaidae > Poromitra > Poromitra crassiceps. The sequence continues at coordinate 11,579,382 of NC_139632.1, forward strand.
GCGCGCCGCACACATGTAGCTGCGTGCGCTCTTTAAAGCCAAGCCGCCAGGCACCGCTTGTTTCTTTAAGCGTGTTTTGCTGATGGAGGCTGAACTGCAGCCGGCGTCAACTGGCAGGTTAGCTGTGAATGAATGAGAGTGTGTTTGTCAAACGGGTAATGCACCACCCAACTTTACCTCTCCGCCCGAGTCATTAATCACCCGCTTCACGCCACTCTCTCTCTCTCGCTCACACACTCTCTCTCTCTTTCTCTCTCTCTCTCTCTTTCTCACTCTCTCTCTCGCTCTCTCTCAGCTGCTTAATCACTCGCATTCTCCCTCTCTCACTTTCTCTCTCTGTCGCTCTCTATTTACTTCTTCATTCATAATCCTTCACCCTTTCTCCCTCTCACCTTGCCACTTCTCCCATAATCTCTCACTCACAAATTTGCTGTAACCCTCCCTCTCTCTCTCCCTCCCTCCCTCTCCCTCCCTCCCTCTCCCTCCCTCATCCAGTGTGTTTCGTGTGATTCCCTGTCTGTCAGTGACGATGCAGTTATCTCAGACCCCCGCTGTCAGTCTTGAGGGTTGTTCAGAGCTTTATTCATCTCGGCAGACGTCTGTGTCACACACTCTGTCTCGCCCAGAATCCTACGATTACAAACCCCTGTCAGCACTGCGTGGTTCTGTACGATTACAAACCCCTGTCAGCACTGTGCGTGGTTCTGTACGATTACAAACCCCTGTCAGCACTGCATGGTTCTGTCAGCACTGCGTGGTTCTGTACGATTACAAACCCCTGTCAGCACTGCGTGGTTCTGTCAGCACTGCGTGGTTCTGTACGATTACAAACCCCTGTCAGCACTGCGTGGTTCTGTCAGCACTGCGTGGTTCTGGCTGCCCTCTTAAAGTTGATGCGTGGTAAACGTCGAGTCAGCGAGGCGCTCAGCAGAGCCTCACAATCTTAATGATGGACCCATTTTTGGGATATGGATTTTTGTGGATTTTTTGCAAGATAATACTGTTGGCAAACGTATCTCACTTCTACTCTTCCCTACACTTCCCAGAATGACTCACAGAGCATGGGGCGCTCTGCTTTCTACATGTCGACTCAGAGAGCGAGAGCGTCTTACGTTTAAGCGTGAGAGTGGAGAGAGAACACCATCGTACCCGATTGTATTTCACACGCTGACAGATCCTCAAACATGCACGCTGTGGCTGCATTGCATTCTGGTCTATTGAGGCTGTCACTGGACTTCCTGTATGATGGTTGAACGTGCAGTGTTCAGTTACACTATGTTGTGGATTTGTCCTTCTTTCATGCCTCTTATGTCTTTGTTTCATAGACGTAATGGATCCGATCGCTACTCGGTATCAGCCAATAGTATTGGCTTCACTCTGCACTCTGTCGTTACAGGCAGTCAGGCTGCTGAACAGTTGACTCACACACACTGCACGCACTGTCACTTTGTTGTGCACCATTATTGTATTGTAATGTATTGTGGTTTGTGTTATGTCTACACGCACTGTGTACAGACATGTCTGTATTCACGTGTAGCCTACATAGTTATGTAGGTCTGCACCCTTTTTCTGTCGGTCTTTGTGACCATGTCCTTGTGTGTGTAAGGCTGAGGGTGCTCAGAGCATAAAGAATTTCATTGGATTTATACATTGTATTATATGACAAATAAACTACTTGAACTTGAACAGGAATGATGAAGTACCGTATTCTTATCTGCCTTTACTACTGCTACTTTATTACCAGTGTCTGTTGATGTGTCTTTGACCTGTGTGATCTCTGCATGTTAAGCTGCCTGGGCCAGAGAAGCTGTCTTTATTTTCTCTTTCGATCTGTCTTATTCCACTTCGACAGTGACCGACCGCCATGTACGTTTTACATTGAAAGAGATTGGCAGCTTCTGCTGCTGCTCATCTCAACTCATCCCAGTTCCCTGTTTAACAAACGCCTGCTGCTGCTGTAAGCTGAAGCACATCACCTGCTGTGCACCAGAGGAGACTTCTCACTGCTGGACTTTTACAACTGCAGATAGACTGGATTCATAGTGATATGGTTTTAATTTGTTTTCTCACAGCACAGCCGAAGTCAATGAGCCAGTCAGTCAGTGAGAGCGTCTGAGGAAGAGCGCTTGTGGCTCGAAAACGTCACGCTTGCAAAATAAAATAAAAAACTTCAAACGGGACCTACAGTATATGGTGTGCGGATCGGCTTCTTTTCCACATTTCAAAGTATTTTTTTGATCCAGCACCCAGCCTAGTGGCTTCTTTATATGTGCGTGTCTTTTTAAACTATTTTACAGTCAGGCAGGCAGGCAGGCAGTTAACGCTTAGTGAGATATCACTTTGTGAGATGGCTTCTAGAGGGCCTCTCTGACGAAGAGCTGACCTCTGACCTATGGGCTGAATGCCACATATTGAGTCCTGATAATGACATATTGGATGTCACACAGAGCCACACTCTTAACCATCAATTTACAGACATCAACTTCTTCTTCTGTCCTGCAAACTGTAACGGTCGGCCATGTTACCTGTTAGTGGAACAGGCCATTTAACGGATAGACATGTTGTTCTAACTGAGCATTGCTCCCCCACACACACACACACACACACACACACACACACACACACACACACACACACAAGCCCCACTCTCTGCTGCTAATTTACACACATACTTACAGTACATACTACACATACTTCCGTTGACCTATAACCTTTAACGTTAGCTGTCGTATTTAAGAGACAGTGGAATTATTCAACCGATATCCGTGTTGTTTCGTAATGCTTCAGTGCAGTGAATTGAATTGGACAAACGCGCCGTGGGGTTGTATAGGATCACTGCTTGTATAAATTATCATGGAAGGCAATGGAGTATATTATGGTATACTTGTTCTCTGGGCGTGTCATTTAAAAAAAATTGCATAGGATTTCAACAGTACGGTTAACATTTTGTTCATTTAAGGGCAATTATCACAACTAATTAATCTGTGTTATTTTGATATATACTTCTGGATAAAACTGAAAGAAAAAGCAGTATTATTCACACACCAAATCATGTTTTGTCTTCAGTCGCAGACGCAGTATATGGACAAATCTAAACAATTGCACAGACTTCTACCTATGTCTCGTTTCTATTGGTCAACCACTAAGTTGTGTCAGTACAGTGTTGTATCAGTTGGTGATAAAGAGCAGCAAAGGTCATATTCCTATGAAAACGTTGCGGATCGTCACTTTAAGCGAGAGAAGAAACACACCCTGGAAATTTGACTAAGTTGTCCCTCGACAGTTGTTGGCAGGCTGATATATTTTGCTGTACATTACATTACATTACATTATGTCATTTGGCAGACGCTTTTATCCAAAGCGACTTACAGTAACACACTTTTTGTCAGCAATAGAGCAATCAACTATGGAGCACAGTCTATGACAACTACAAATCCTGAAGGAACAGTGGTACGAGTTTTAGTTTAGGATTTTTTTTTTTTTTTTTTTTTTTTTAAATATTAAATAAAGAGAGAGAAAGAAGAGAGAGAAAGAAGTTAGATCAAGAAGGGCCCAGGTGGAGCCTGAAAAGGTGAGTCTTTAGTCTTTTCCGAAAGATCGGCAGTGATTCAGCAGTCCTGACCGAAGGTGGCAGCTCGTTCCACCATTGGGGTGCCAGGGAGGAGAAGAGTCGAGATCGGGATGAGCGACTTTTGAGCGCCCGTAGCGAAGGAGGAGCGAGGCGCCCTGCACTGGTAGAGGAGCGAAGGGAGCAGTGAGAGGTTTGGAACCTGACCATAGATTGCAGGTACAGGGGAGCTGACTGGTGTACTGCCCTGTAGGCCAGTACCAGTGTCTTGAATTTGATGCGAGCTGAGATGGGAAGCCAGTGGAGGTCCCGGAAGAGGGGAGTGACATGAGAGAATTTGGGTTGGTTGAATACCAGACGGGCTGCAGCGTTCTGAATGAGCTGAAGCGGTCGGATGTCGGTGGCAGGTAGGCCAGCCAGGAGCACGTTGCAGTAGTCCAGGCGAGGGACGATAAGTGACTGGACCAGGAGTTGAGTCGCTTCTCTTGTGAGGAAGGGACGGATTTTGCGGATGTTGTAGAGGGAGAACCTACAGGAGCGTGCTGTCGCAGCTATGTTGGCAGAGCAAGACAGCTGGTTGTTGAGGATCACCCCAAGGTTCTTAGCTGTTTGGGAGGGCAGTACAGTGGTGTTGTCGATGGAGATGGAGAGATCTGTGAGAGGACAGTCTTTCCCTGGGAGGAAGAGTAGCTCTGTCTTACCAAGGTTGAGCTTGAGGTGGTGGGCAGACATCCAGTCGCCAATGTCCTTGAGACATGCAGAGATGCGAGCCTCGATTTGAGTGTCGGAGGGGGGGAAGGAAAGGAAAAGTTGGGTGTCATCAGCATAGCAGTGATAAGAGAAGCCATGAGAAGAGATCACATAGGCAAGAGATCTGATATAGAGAAGAAAAAGTAAGGGGCCCAGGACTGAGCCCTGGGGGACACCAGTGGTAAGAGGGCAGGATCTGGAGACAGACCCTCTCCATAAGACCTGGTATGAGCGGTTCGAGAGATAGGAAGCAAACCAGGATAGTGCAGAACCTGAAATGCCGAGGTCAGACAGAGTGGAAAGAAGGATTTGGTGATTGACTGTATCGAAGGCAGCAGACAGGTCAAGGAGGACAAGGACAGAGGAGAGGGATGAGGCCTTAGCAGTGTGAAGGGCCTCTGTGACAGCAAGAAGAGCTGTCTCAGTGGAGTGCGAAGCCTTGAAACCGGACTGCAGAGGGTCCAAGAGGTCATTCTGGGAGAGATAGAGAGAAAGTTGTTCGGACGCTGCTCGTTCAAGGGTTTTGGAAAGGAATGAGAGAAGAGAGACAGGTCTGTAGTTCTGAATAGCAGTAGGGTCAAGGGAGGGTTTCTTAAGCAGAGGCTTGACTCTTGCAGCCTTTAGATCAGGTGGAACAAGACCAGAGGACAGAGAGGAGTTTATGAAGGTAGTGAGGAAGGGAGATATGTCAGGTGAGATGGTTTGGAGGAGAGAGGAAGGGATGGGATCGAGGGGGCAGTAAGTGGCTCGGTTCGAACTGATGAGTTTAAGCACCTCATCGGGAGAGAGGGGGGAGAAGGAAGGAAATCCAGGGACAGCGGGCCGAGGAGCAGGATTGGAGTCGGGAGTGTTAGTGAGGGTGCTTGGAGGATGGAAGGAGGAGCTGATGTCATCCACCTTTTTAGTAAAGAAGGTTACAAAATCATCAGCAGAGAGGGAGGAGGGAGGGGGGGGGGAGGGTTGAGGAGCGTAGAGAAGGTGGAGAACAGTTTACTGGGGTTGGATGCAGAGGACTGGATTTCAGAGATGAAGAAGGAGGTTTTTGCTTTGGAGACAGCAGAGGTGAAGTTGGAGTGGATAAGATGGTAGGAAGAGAGGTCTTCAGGGAGGTGTGATTTTCTCCATTTTCTCTCAGCTGCCCGAAGCTCTGTTCGAGCGCTGTACGTCCTCTTTGCTGCGTCCCTGCCTGGTGTGGAGGCTGCCTCTCTGGTGTGGAGGCTCTCTGGTGTGGAGGCTGCCTCTCTGGTGTGGAGGCTTCCTCTCTGGTGTGGAGGCTGCCTCTCTGGTGTGGAGGCTGCCTCTCTGGTGTGGAGGCTGCCTCTCTCTGGTGTGGAGGCTGCCTCTCTGGTGTGGAGGCTGCCTCTCTCTGGTGTGGAGGCTGCCTCTCTCTGGTGTGGAGGCTGCCTCTCTCTGGTGTGGAGGCTTCCTCTCTGGTGTGGAGGCTGCCTCTCTGGTGTGGAGGCTGCCTCTCTGGTGTGGAGGCTGCCTCTCTCTGGTGTGGAGGCTGCCTCTCTCTGGTGTGGAGGCTGCCTCTCTGGTGTGGAGGCTGCCTCTCTGGTGTGGAGGCTGCCTCTCTCTGGTGTGGAGGCTGCCTCTCTGGTGTGGAGGCTGCCTCTCTGGTGTGGAGGCTGCCTCTCTCTGGTGTGGAGGCTACCTCTCTGGTGTGGAGGCTGCCTCTCTGGTGTGGAGGCTGCCTCTCTGGAGTGGAGGCTGCCTCTCTGGAGTGGAGGCTGCCTCTCTGGTGTGGAGGCTGCCTCTCTGGTGTGGAGGCTGCCTCTCTGGTGTGGAGGCTGCCTCTCTGGTGTGGAGGCTGCCTCTCTCTGGTGTGGAGGCTGCCTCTCTGGTGTGGAGGCTGCCTCTCTGGTGTGGAGGCTGCCTCTCTCTGGTGTGGAGGCTGCCTCTCTGGTGTGGAGGCTGCCTCTCTGGTGTGGAGGCTGCCTCTCTCGCTGTGAGATCTCCTCCGTCTGTTGCGTGTTCACCTGGCTGTGTGACAGGCTGTTTGCCGTACAGACAGTTGATAGAGATGTATCGGCGCCGTCTTCTCCCTGCCGCTCGGGGATCTGTCAGATAAGGCAGACTGAACTCACTGTTACTCACTGTGGGGGGACAAGCTACACTTTCCCAGCAGCAGATCTGTTATCTGCTGTTATCGGCACCCGCGATCGCGGAGCCAGTTTGCTTTCTCCCCCCGTAGGCACGCGCTCCGCAAAGAGCTCAGGACCCTTTTCCCCCACGCTTTAGACTTAGAAGAGAGAAATGTGTCGGGAGGTCGATGGTATCGCAGCGATCTTGGGGGAGAGGGGGGGGGGGGTGAAATGGATTCTGAGTGGAACAGCCGGATGGGGGAGTGGTCAGTTTCCTCCAGTAGATGACACACCCTGATTATCGAGACCCGACTTGCTGTGTGTGTGTGTGTGTGTGTGTGTGTGTATTTGTGTCTGTCTGTCTGTCTGCAGCAGAGTGGGCCAGCTCGTAGCTCCATTTGTGAGGCCAATGCGGAAGTAGCTTAAACCTGCATTCTTTCTAATGGCCTGCAGGGGGCGACTCCACTGGCTGCAAAAAGAAGTCCGGTTACATGGAAGTGAAAAATGGCGCTAGTTCTCACTTGATTTATGGCCTTAAGCAAACACTTTCCTAATAGTTGATGGTCTCAAATGCCAGTTTGAAGTCTGCTTCATTACAGAATGATGTTCATTTGATAAATGATGGCACCGTTTCAAGTAAAATAGCCAGTAAAGACTGTTTTGGGGTATGATTGACAGGTGGCCTGTCCAGTGATCGCCTACTGTAGCTCGCAGATCACAGATAGGGCAGGCGGTGCTGCAGCTCTTCTCGTCTAAATTTACATCACTTCTGGCTCCAAATACCCACAATGGCAACGTTGAAAACGCCAACCCCAAGGCTTCTAAACCCGAGTCCAAAAACCAATGGGTGGCTACATCTATATTTATACAGTCTGTAGTCTGAGTGTCTACATGTGTGTTCTCTAACTTTGATAAAATATATTGAACCACAGTCTTACCTGCCTCTCCAGGTTCTTTTAACTGACAGTGACATGTGACATGTTCTCATACGTATAGAAATAATGTCTGTCCCTGGCTGGGACTAAGCCAAACCAGTCATAATGCATTGTGACCAAATAGAACTTTAGCCTCTATGGGGAATTCAACCTGATTTACTATCAGGAGATGTACAGTTTATGCATTGCAGTGTAGCTGTGTGTGTGTGTGTGTGTGTGTGTGTGTGTGTGTGTGTGTGTGTGTGTGTGTGTCTGTGTCTGTCTGTGTGTCATCCCAGATACCTGTGTCTGGTATTATGACAGTCTGCTAAGCAGTGTTGACAGTCACCGTTCATACCACAAGACCCCTGCTCTTCCCGGCTGCCCAGAAAATGCCAAAACAAATACCACAGAAATGTCACTGCATCTGAGATGAGACCCCTGGTTTCACACACATACACACACACACACACACACACACACAGGTTCCCACGGGCATGGAAAACTTGGAAAAGTCATAGCATTTCAAAATCTCATTTTCCAGGCCTTTTAAAAGTCAAGAAATTAGCAAGATCCTTGAAAGTTTTGGAAAAAAAGTCGTGGAATTGTGTTGTGTGTAATGATAGCCTTCCACGTAACATAATTTATTTTCTGTAGCTGTTGACGATATGTAGCTCTAATACAGTGGAATCCGCGTATAGTGATCAACCGCTTATATTGATCAAAACGCTTGATCCCGAATCATTCCATATACACATACTGTTTAAATAATTCGCTTATAGTGATCAATACTCTGCTTACAGTGATCATTTTGGGCCTTGTCCCACCTGAGAACAATGGAAAAAATGTTTAAAACTACAGTCATTTTATTATTTTTTACTTACAAAAATGAGCCAAAGAGATACAGCAGCGATACTCGGTGCATGTCTGTCTGTATATGGAGAGATCGCTGCATCTCTGTCTGTGGAGAGATTAGATGGTGATCTGCATGAGAAATAAAGAAAAAGACAAAAATCAGTTATAATGATCATCCGCTTATAGTGATCAATTTGACCCATCTCAAGGTGATCACTATGAGAGGAGTGCACTGTATATCCATTTTAGTGCTTCTTGTGTTTTATATTATTTGTATGGACCATTCATCTTTTATTTCAGTAGCCTCTTATGTAATGTGATGCACTGAAATGCAATATAAAGAGGTGTTCTCTTTGTCCAGTCAGTGTAGTAATCATTTCTGCTATTCATTCAGTCACCGCCTCACATGACATGGACATTCTATTACGTCCTTGAAAAGTCATGGAAAAGTTTTGAAATGTTATCCATAAAAATGTGTGGGAACCCTGTATACACAGAAATATGCACAGTCGCACAAAAACAAACAAACAAACACACACACACACACACACACACACTGGGACAAACGAGAGGCAATGTTGTCATTTGTATGCCCTTCATCACCTCATTTCTGGCAGCTTCCCCCATGTTTGTTGTCTTATTGTGACAAATTGCTACAAGTGAGCTGCCAAGACCCCTAATTTGTCACTAATTGTGCAATTAGGATGTTGTACTGCCTGAGTTTCCTGGCCCCTCCCTCAGTACTGCCTGAGTTTCCTGGCCCCTCCCTCAGCCAGTTGATATTTCAAGCAGGAGCAACAACTGGCTTCAGATATTCATCCACTCATTGACCTTCAAAGCCTATAGGCTTGCATCATTGCAGTACCATTTGTACCCGTGTTTTTCATCTGAACAGTTTGTTGGCGATTTTGGTCGGACACTTTTTGCCATTTGCAAAGTGACACGGTGATGTAGTCTATAAGCAGTAGTTTTCAAACTAGAGTTTCTCCCAATGATTAACTTGGAGCTAGGTGTAGCAGTATAGTGATCATCAGCTTTGCTCTTGTAACTACAGACTAAGCAATTCTGAACCAAATCTAGATATATCTCACGACTATAATAATAAGACGGCCAGTGGTTCTGCACAATATGCCTTTTTCACAGCGGCCATTTTGTGTTGAAAACGCAGGGTAAACACGGCTGCAAGCAAAACATTAATGACCCTCATTAATGTTTTGCTTGCACCTGTGTTTACCCTGCCTTTTCGGCACAAAATGGCCGCTGTGAAAAAGGCCAGTTGAGCTTGAGCGCACGAGGCCGGACTAGAAATGATTTATATGATTATATATAGGAGGGGGACAAATTGGCTGAACCATCACATGAATAAGGACTTTAAACTAATTCATGATTCTACAAGAGGCAGCTACACAGGTGACTCATATTAAGCAGTCAGCAATCACAAAAAGGACCAAATGTGTTGTTTCAAAGCAACATTAGGCACCTAAGTAGAGTCGAAGCAGCATCAGTCACAACACAACTGCAAAGTCATTTATGGTGACGAGCGGAAGAGTGTGGAAAACGATGACAGCATAAACAGACAAATTGCATTTGCAAAGAGGCACAATGGCTGCGAGTCGGAGCTGGCTGACAGACAGACACTTAACAGGATCGATGATATAAACACCACAAATAATATCTCAAGTCAGATCCGAAGCTGCTCTGAAGGCACACGTACACCTCATTATGTAATACTTGGGTATTTCCATTATTCCATGATTTTCACCCCAACCTCTGTGGAAGAGGAGACCCACAGCTAATTGCCTGTCGACTCGGTGTCCTGAGCAAAATGCTAATTTCTCGTCCTCCCTCGGGCGTCCTTAGCCCTAAAAGCCCTCTTCTTCACACAGAATAATGCTGCTACCTGAACACGGCTCTCAACAAAGCTCCTTGCTTTCAAAGCTATCATCGCCCCTAATGCTTTATCTGCCCAATACACTTGCTTTGTCATCATAAATTAGACCCGGCGTAGAGCTTAGATCATACCATGTCCTCCCACCTGTAGGTGATTGTGTATTTCCACCATTATCTCTCCCGTGCTATTCTGCCAGATGTTTATGAGCTCCCAAACGTATGTCTTCCTCCTCAGCCCGCTCTGCAGGATATTGTCTCTCTCTCTCACTGTGTTCTGCACCAAGCTGTGCCTCACAGGAAGACTCTATTTCTGTCTGTAACTGAGTTGTCCCTGCCTCCTCTCCCCTACAGGATATTGTGTGTTTGTAATCGTATGCCTTTCTCCATCTCCTCGTTGCACATGATTTTATCACTGCTGTTGACGTTGTCATTGTGTTTTTCTGTCTCGTCTTGTCTTTTTTGTTTGTTTGTTTTTGCTTGGAAGTTGACATGATCGCTTATGTGTCAGTTAGCCCATGGGAATTATTCAAATTATTCAAAACTGCATGAGCACCATAGAGGATAGTTTTCTCTCTCTCAATTTCTGAAATGTTACATTTTTTAGAATGTGTTTTTTGCCTATTTCCCCCCCTGCAGAATATCCTTTATAATGACTCCCTGCCATTCCATTTCAGGGGTTCTTCAACCTTGCTTCAGCTTGGAACCCTAACTTCAGTCAATTCTGTCTCTTGGGAGCTTGCCTTGGGAGTGAAACTCATGAAATAATGGGAGAAAACAGACCCATTGAGCATTTTGGGTCTCAGTTATTCTTGATGTATTTTGGGTTTCTGATCTATTTGTATTTTGTCTTTCTAGGATATTCTATGTGTCTCATGACTCCCAGGACCTGAAGATCTTCAGCTACATAGCCAGAGATGGACAGAGCAACGTCTTCCGCTGCAATGTCTTCAAGTCCAAGAAGAAGGTGGGCAAGAAAGCATTCTTAACATCTTAACATCTGAGCTCTAGGTCGGGACACTGAAGCTGGGTCTGTTTCAACTTTATTTATTGAATATTCTTTTTCATACATCGTTTACTGTAGGCCAGGGGTTCCCACACTTTTGCGACCAAGTACCACTATGGACCAAACCAAATTTCCTAGGGACCACTTCCAGTACATATACCACCCCCTTAGGCTTACAGATGGTCCATAACCTTTATTTCAAACACACTTTTTCAGATTCCAAACTGGGCACGAGTTGGCGTGCAGCTGTAGTGTGAGCTGCTCAGACAACGTTAACCATCGCCAATCACAACAAGAGCAGGAAAAATGTGCAGGAAGCGCGAAAAGAAAAATGTTCCCCCCCTACGTCCGTTTTGTCGGTGTCATGTTAACGTTAGTAAAAGCATGGGTGAAAGCCAGTCGTTAAGTGCATCATTATCCAATCTGCTCGCTCTGTGCAAAGTGCTGTGTTCGTTAAGGCCATCCCTCCCACGCTCTTAAATCACTGTCTTTGAGTCATGTCCCCACTCCTTGACGAGGAGACACCTCGCCCTCCAGCAGTGCTTGTCCCTCTCTGGACATTGTGCACCTGTCATGGTGATGCGTTTTGGG
>NC_139632.1:11596036-11611036 GCF_964638095.1 Poromitra crassiceps
ACAAGTAATGGGAGTCAATTGGGGGAAAACGGTCAGGTTTTTTTTTTCTCTTTTTCACGAGTTTCAAGCTGTATCGGTGACATGAGATCTTCAACCCCCGATAACGAGGGTGATAAAGAGAGATGAATTTGTGGTCTACAGCTGCTTAATGAGAGAGAGAGAGATATGGTTATTGCCTCAAGTGTTAATGGATCTCTCTCCATGGGAGGATGCCCTCCAACCAGATACTGTTACTCACAGTCAGTTTGTGGAGGGCTGTAATTACCAAAAAGACCAAGGTCAGGATGAGAACCAAACCCCCTCGAGGCTCTGGGGGGGATCGTCTTTTAACTTTGTTTCTGTGATGTATCCGCTCTGGCTTGAGTGACTGATGATGAGATAAAAAAGCCCACTTCTAACAGCAGTTTAAATACTCGATGGGTGAACGATCTATATCCTCAAGCGGATGTGTTTCAAATATAGTGTGCCCAGGTAAAGTGTCCAGAAGCAGGTCCGTGCCTCCCAACCAGGGAGCAATGAGCTGACATTGAGGGGCGCTGATGTAGAATGACATTCGTGAAGTCTATTTCCAGACGCGCTGGTAATGAGGACATGCACTTTGCTCACATGGCTCCGCACGCGGCTTGTTTAAGACCATTAACCTTTCAATAGCTCTCATATAATAAGCCCATCTTAGTGTAATGAGCCCACTGTCTTTACAGCTTTCTTTCTTCTACAGCTGCCGTAAAGCGTTTCGCTCTGCCTAGCAACAGACCCTAAACAAGAAGAACGGCTTTCCTCGCTACTTCCAGGGGCTTTCTACTCTCGCCAACATCTCTCGTTATATTCTAACAGTTTGTGTGGAATAATTTTGTAAATTTTGTGGTTATGCTGCCGTAAACCGTTTCGTTTCACTTCTGCGTCTTTCCGTCCCGGAGAGAGAGTCTATAAACAACGAGAGCGCTCGCCGATTCACTCGGCTTTGGTCTCATCTGCTGTTATAGGTAAGATGTGAGGCATCACTATTACATTTGGACTGTTTCATAACAAGCGAAAATGTTGCTCGTAGTTGCTTTAACGGAGAGCTAGAGAGCAGTGACCAGGGCAGATACCCGTAATCTGGCTTCCCAGACGCAGGCACGGCCAATTGTGACTGTACGCCCGACCAAGCTGGAGTCAACACGGGGGCTCAAACACGTTGGTAGGCAGGAAATGTACCGTGCACGACCTGGACGTCTGCCTCGATATGACATATTCTACTTCCTGTTGTTGCTTCACTGACAAGCTACTAACTAGATGTTATGTCGTTGCTCGCTGCTCAGTCACATTTGCACCTGAGCCCGTCTGGGAAACTGTGTCCATAATGCCCACTAATGAGCAGACCAACTGGCCGTGCCAGAGCAGAGGAGCAGCCATTAACACACAGCCTTCACCTGTCATGATGACATTGGAGCCGCCAATTGACTTGTTGTCTTCACTCTTCTGCCATCTTTGTCGGCTGTTGACTGTACACAGTGAATGTATCCCAAACACAAGAGGGAGGGAGCGTCTGTGTGTGTGTGTGTGTGTGTGTGTGTGTGTGTGTGTGTGTGTGTGTGTGTGTGTGTGTGTGTGTGTGTGTGTGTGTGTGTGTGTGTGTGCGTGTGTGTCTGCGTGTGTGTGTGTTTTCTTGTACTCTTATGCTTTGAGTGAGGAGGTTTTTGTTAACGGAGATCATTTTGCCGGGTCCTCACTCATCAAGCTCACTCCCATCAAGGGGCCGGATTTGGGTTTAGGATTAAGAATTTAAGGAGGAATAAGGAAAGGTGTGTGTGTGTGTGTGTGTGTGTGTGTGTGTGTGTGTGTGTGTGTGTGTGTGTGTGTGTGTGTGTCTCTTTGTGCGTGGCCTGGAAAGCAGGCTGATGGTTGAGAAGAGTCACTGAGGCATCATGAGTTTATTACACCCCACTTCTTTCACACACAGGCCGTCCATCCATTAGCACTTGCTTTGGTCTGATCACATTAGCCTCGGGACGCTCACACGTCACGTTGGCCCTCTGATTGGCAGATTGAATGGAGCGGTTAGCTTGGTGATCAGGAAGTCACCGGTACATTGAAAATCAACAGTCGTCTAACTGTCATCCAGGTCAGACGGCACACCTGCTGAATTAATAGTTAATGAAATGGAAAGGGATCTCGACTTTCAACAATTCAACGTTGAATTTGAGAAAACGTGTTGGCAATTAAGCTACTCATGATGACAATGCTAGGCGTAGTGACTCCGTGGCAAGATGCCTCTCTTCTTGAGGCGGGAGGGCATCTGCTCGAAGAACCCCCCCCCCGTAGGGGATTCTTCGGGAGTCAATACATTGGTGGTGGACTGGGGAGGTGGGTGGGGTGAAACGCGGCTTCCAGAGAAGGGCTTGGATCAGCTTAGTGCAGCGGCTAGAGGGCAGGGAACAAGGGCTGTGGTGCGCTCGGCGTGGCTATAAATACTGCCACGTCATAGCCTCGGCGCTGACGACATTAACGCCGTCACCTAGGCAAGTGCGTCACTACTGCCTGACGACATTAGCGGCGTCACTCTGGGATTACTGCACTTGTTGTCGCGCTAGGATTACACGTGATGCTGAGGTCGATATGTTTCTAGATTACGTGTGGCGTGAGGCCGCGTGTCTGGTCTTCATCTTGAAACTAGGTCGAGACCATCATTTCAATCATGAGAGACCAGAGGGTAAGGTTAATCAGCAAGCTTTATTAAAGTATGGCATGACGATAGGATTCATGGCCTGAAGCGGTATGGCATTAATTCTGATGGCGTGGCAGCATGGCAACTGATTCTTTGGCGTAGTGACTCCGTGGCAAGATGCCTCTCTTCTTGAGGCGGGAGGGCATCTGCTCGGAGAACCCCCCACTAGCCTAGCTACAGAAATATTTGGCAAAACTATGAGGCTACCTGTTAAGCAAGTTTTGGTCAAAAGTGTTTTTATTCAAGAGCATTCTTATGAAGAAAATGTACATGTGTTATAGAGAGCCAGAGTGAACGTCACTTCCTGCCTCTCTCAGCGTACCAGCCTCTTAAAAAAATATGAATAGTGGTGAACGGACACAGACGTTAATTGTTTTGATCCCGTTTGAATTGTGCCACGGGGTACACATGTACAATTTGTCAATTTACTTTGTATGTCAAGAAAGTTGTCAAACTCAAACGTAAGGTTTAGTTTAACTTTTGTATGAAAACTACATTGCTCGTGGCTCGTCGCGCACATTATACGTCACACCAATACCAACACCAACATGGCCGTCAGCCTGGGGGATTTATGTGACCGGTCTTATGTAGTCTTTCTGATTTATAACTTATAGTGCAACAGTTTTACTACAAACTTCGACTTTCTTGATTTGCAAAGTTATCTTTTACGCTGACAAACATTAGATGTGTACCCGGTGGCACAATTCAAACGGGATCGAAAAAGTAACGTCTGTCTCCGTTCACCACCATTCATATTATTAAGAGGCTGGTACACTGAGAGAGGCAGGAAGTGGTGTTCACTTTGGCTCTCTATAGGAAAGCTCAGGTTTGACAAATATTAACAGTGATCACATAGAGCAAAGAATTATAAAAAAACAAAACAAGATAAAAGAATAGGCATAAATTCAAACCAGAGCAAAAAGAATAGAATACCCACCCAGGATAGTATCAACTGAATGCATGCATCATCACTCATCTATCTCACTAAGAAAGCAATTAAAAGAATTCCAAATCTGATCAAATTCTGTTCGCTGAGCCAGAGTCTGAAAGTTTTCTTCTTCCAGAACTTTTAGTCTTCTTCCCTGATAAGAGCATAGGACAGAACTCTTTGTTGGGGTCTCTGCAGTGTTCCTGACATTTCAGACTCTCCCAGTACGATTAGAATTGGGTCAGGTTCAAATGGAGACTGGAGCACTTTAGAGAGAGCAGAAAGTATGCAGTCTCCGACAAAGAGCACAGCTGTGCAGCAGTGTGGCATCAGCTGTATCCTATTAAGCAAGTTCAGTTGAACTACAATGATGGAGGCTCTTTCTACCGGAGTTAATAAAAACAGACAGACCGACAAACAGAGTCCACATTGGCAAATGTATATATAGATCAGTGTTTCCCACAGGATTTAGAGAATTTGTGGGGGTGGACCGCAGACCCTAGGGGGGTGCGGGGGCATGCCCCCCCGCAAGATTTTTTTAAACATTTGAAAGTAAAATGCATGAATTTGGTGTACTTTGAGAAAGCTTAAGAGCAAAATTAAAAGGCTAGATCTATGAAGAACATGTCATCATTACTGTGCTGTGGGTTTACAATGACAAACTAAATTTCTCCCTATAGGTCAGGGATACTCAACTTGCTTTGCCACTTTCGTGAAATGATAGAAGGCGAGGGGCCAGTTAACACATTCACTGCCAGCCGTTTTTCAATACTGTAGTTAGCTTCTGCCAAGGTTTTTTTTTGAGGATTTTGGCTCATCTTTCAAGAGCCGAGGATTCGTTTCTGTTAGGATTTTGTGAACACACAATATCTCAAAAGAACTAATAGAATGTGTGCTTTCTCTGTCTAAAAGAGTTAGTTTGTAGAGTTAGTAGTTATGTAAGCATTAGCAGTTGAATACAGCATGGTTTCAGCGTCTGAAAATTTATTCTGAGATAAACGGCTTTTTGTGAAATTCGATAGAACAGTCACTTTAACCATTCATTTTTGGCATCAGTAAGACGTCAGACATCTAAACAATAGTTTTGAACAGTAATTTCCTCCATAACAGCAGGAAACCCCCCTCTGCTTCCAACTCCTCCCTCCGTGGGCGTTCTCCTCCGCCCTCCTTGGCTCTGCAGCGGGTCTGTGACAAACGAGTTGCTGCTGCCTGGCTGCTGCCTGGCAGTCTGGATGGGGCTCGCTGGATGGGTTTCGCTCGTTTCTTGGCGTTTCGGTTGAGAGCTCTG
This sequence comes from Poromitra crassiceps, assembly GCF_964638095.1. NCBI lineage: Eukaryota > Metazoa > Chordata > Actinopteri > Beryciformes > Melamphaidae > Poromitra > Poromitra crassiceps. The sequence goes on from NC_139632.1 coordinate 11,600,960, forward strand.
ATGAAGCTCTTGCGATTCTGGGCTTATTTATGGTGCGTGTTTCAAAGTGTGCATCCAGTCTATTCTTGGAACCCCCCACCGTTGCCACCGCTGTGCGTCAGCGCGAAAGTGAAAGCGTTTTCGCCATCCATTTTACAGTATGAGAAAGGCTTCCTCGCGCTTTTCCCTCCAGTTTTGGCTTGCCTCTTTCTACTCTGGAGAGACATGTCGCCACTCAGTGGGTCGGTAAAATAGATTATACACATTCAATACCTCCAATATTGGTATAGGAGACGTAAAAGGATTAGATCAACGTCCCACCGTCAAAAAAAAAAAATCGTCATTGGCATGGCAGTGAACGTGTTAATAAACAAACAATATACATTTTTCTGTAGCGGATTGTAGGTTTTTAGGGTGTCAGCCGGAGTTTAGGCTGACAGTGTTGTGCACACCGGATAGTTAGTTAAGTTAGTTGGGTTAAGTACATACATAAGTGCCTGGGTAGCGAGCAGATGGCGGTATTTGACAATTTAGCAGCTAAATCATAGATTATTGAAAGATATTCCATATTCCAGACTGAAATGCTATAACAGAAGTATTGGCCAGAATGACATGAACATTTATTGGACACTTATTCAGCGGATATCTTGCATGTTGCGTTCAGGTGCACTGTAAAAAAAAAAAAAAATTTTTTTTTTTTTTTTTTTTTTGGTCAACATCTTATTGTGGCGGTCCAAATATTATTGTGGCGGCCCGCCACAAATTCCTTTATGTATGGGAAACACTGTAGATAGATATACTTTGAATGAAAAATAAATCTATTTGTAACTTGTTGTTGACAAAGTAACTGTTGTAATATGACTGAAATCCTATTGGTAATAAGTTATATTACTGTGTTATTGCTAAAAGTAATATATTACATGTAATATCATACTTTTGTAATGAGTTACCCCCAACACTGGTCACATTATATTCCCCAGTGTCCCTCATCTCCCGGCGCCAGGCTTTCACTTCTGGGAGGATGCCGAAAACAGCGGCCAAACCTCCAAGCGGGCCGGGTACTCTGTGATAAATAATGTGGAGAGCTTTTCATTATGCTTCATCGTATAGCATAGCCGCTGAGAGGGAATGCCCTGGCCTGATGCATGTTAGTGGCAGCTTGGAATAGAGAGAGAGAGAGAGGCGGTGCCTTTATTCAGTTGAATTGACTTAGCAGAAGAAGAGTGATGGGGAGAACGAATCTGAGAGCTAGACAGAGATGGTGAGAGATGTCCAACCCAAGAACTATTTTACATTATTATAGATATAGAGGGCGAGGCTTGTGCAGATGTGTTACAAATCTCCTATCAAGCACTGCTGGCTCCATCACAGCAGCAAGTAATGTCTAAAAGATAGAACGACTAGAGCAGAAAGAGAGAACATTCATTGTGAAAGTATTTCTGTGCTGTGGGTGGCTGTAGAGATCCATTCAGTAGGGCTGGAACATTCCACTTTTGTTTGTAGTTGATTGCAACTCGATCACTCCTCCTTGGCTTGTAATGGATGAAAATCAACACAAAATGTAGGTTTTACAGCGCGTCCGTTGACATTCAATCAATAAGCCTTGAGTCTCTCCCTCCACCCTCCCCACTTATGAAATGGATGAGACTGAGGCAATCAATCAAGCACAGATTAGTACAGATACGGTTAAATCAAAATGAATTAACTACAAATGTGTTCAAATTAAACAGTTTGCTCAATGCCAGAGTTTGGAGTCAAGATTGCAGCAGGAGTCGACTCCTGTTCCGTTTATCAGTAGAAGTGATTGTCAGAATCGACATACTGGCATCGGGGGAATCGAGTCTCCATCCCTCCCATTCAGTAAGGTATAAGTAAAAGAATATAGTCTAATAAAGATACAGTACATTTCCAAATGTAGATGTCTGTTAAGAAACTCATGTCTTTAGCCCTTGGCCCTCTGGTCTAGTCTCCACTCACTGAGTTCATTTTTCACTTCAATCATTTTTATTGCAGCAAAAATTGGATTGTCAAGCAGACTGGCCAACACTGTCATAAAAGCCTGCCATAAATGTCGCATGCACTTGACAATTTAGATAATAAAATATCGTGATCCTTGACATTCGTGCGATACGATATATTGCCACACAAAATATTGCGATGCTATGCTGTATCGATATTTTCCCCCACCCCTACATGCCAGTGGGATTGAACTGGATTGAGACAGAGCCATATAGGCTCCACATACAGGGTGGGGAGAGCAAGAGAGATAAACCACCCATCAGTCTAATCAGTCTGTGTGTGAGTCAGGGGCTCCCCAGAGCGTCTGTGTTTTCACTATATACAATAACCCAGGTCATCTGCTCTCATCTCCCTGTGTCGTCACCTCTCTGGTAAACAGACTCACAGGGAAACACACACATCTAGCGCCAGACAGACTGCTGCACGGTGCCAGGCAGACTGCTGCAAACAAACAGAGAGGAGGAAGGTGAAGATGATGGAGAGACGGAGGAGGTGGCCAACGAGAGAGTGGGATGATTTATTAGATCAAGTGACAAATCTGACAATGAGAGATTTGTGGGTTTATGCATATATTTATGAGGAGTCAGTCATCAGACTGCCTCAGAAGATACATAAGGTATAGATATCGGCATGCTGCGCTATGTCTACGTTTGAGTGGATATTGTTAGTTTGTTGTTCTCTAACATTTTGTCTGTCTGTTGAAGCTCGATTTTGATGTTTCTTTTAACAGAAGCAGCACACAAAGTCCAACAGCAATTTCCGCTCGAGGGACAATACGGTGTATCTCATCTTATCTTGATGCCAGTGGAGTGATCTGCCTTATCGAGCTTGTTTGAAGATATTCACACTGGTTTCTAGAGAATGAGAAAACGGGCGAAATGGAAGTGAGACAGAGAAATCTGTTAAGGAAGAGAGCTACACACAGGTGGTGGATGAGAAAATGTGTGAGTTATTGAGAAAGAAGGAGATAGTTGCTGTTACTGGACCCTAGGACTGTTTGCTGTTGGTAGTTGCTGTTACTGGACCTTAGGACTGTTTGCTGTTGGTAGTTGCTGTTACTGGACCTTAGGACTGTTTGCTGTTGGTAGTTGCTGTTACTGGACCTTAGGACTGTTTGCTGTTGGTACTTGCTGTTACTACTAGACCATAGGACTGTTTGCTGTTGGTAGTTGCTGTTACTGGACCTTAGGACTGTTTGCTGTTGGTGGTTTCTGTTACTAGACCATAGGGCTGGGTCGGTTTGAAAATTTTAAAACCGGTTCGATATTGCTGTCTAAACCGGATCGAACCGGTATACCGATTTTTTTTTTAATAAAAAAAAAAAAAAAAAAAATCTTCCAAGCAGGGCTCCCGAGTGTGGCCCATAACTGTCTGTAGTGCAACTTCAGTCCACCTGATAGCGATAATACACCTCTAAGCTGGTATTGTCAACCAGCAATGATACTGAATAAAAAGAAGCAGGACACCTGTGTAACAAACACACCCTGTATTTATTTCTCATAACTATTCAGCTCAACTTTTCTTCTAAACATCAAAATAATAAATGAAATAAGACTTCTGCCTATAGTGCAACTTGAGAAAAAGGCTAATAAAAACACAAGCAGTGCAATCTGTTGTTGGTAGTTGCTGTTACTGGACCTTAGGACTGTTTGCTGTTGGTAGTTGCTGTTACTGGACCTTAGGACTGTTTGCTGTTGGTAGTTGCTGTTACTGGACCTTAGGACTGTTTGCTGTTGGTACTTGCTGTTACTACTAGACCATAGGACTGTTTGCTGTTGGTAGTTGCTGTTACTGGACCTTAGGACTGTTTGCTGTTGGTGGTTTCTGTTACTAGACCATAGGACTGTTTGTTGTTGGTAGTTGCTGTTACTGGACCTTAGGACTGTTTGCTGTTGGTAGTTGCTGTTACTGGACCTTAGGACTGTTTGCTGTTGGTAGTTGCTGTTACTGGACCTTAGGACTGTTTGCTGTTGGTAGTTGCTTTTACTGGACCTTAGGACTGTTTGCTGTTGGTAGTTGCTGTTACTGGACCTTAGGACTGTTTGCTGTTGGTAGTTGCTGTTACTGGACCTTAGGACTGTTTGCTGTTGGTACTTGCTGTTACTACTAGACCATAGGACTGTTTGCTGTTGGTAGTTGCTGTTACTGGACCTTAGGACTGTTTGCTGTTGGTGGTTTCTGTTACTAGACCATAGGACTGTTTGTTGTTGGTAGTTGCTGTTACTGGACCTTAGGACTGTTTGCTGTTGGTAGTTGCTGTTACTGGACCTTAGGACTGTTTGCTGTTGGTAGTTGCTGTTACTGGACCTTAGGACTGTTTGCTGTTGGTAGTTGCTTTTACTGGACCTTAGGACTGTTTGCTGTTGGTAGTTGCTGCTACTAGACCTTAGGACTGTTTGCTGTTGGTAGTTGCTGTTACTGGACCTTAGGACTGTTTGCTGTTGGTAGTTGCTGTTACTGGACCTTAGGACTGTTTGCTGTTGGTAGTTGCTGTTACTGGACCTTAGGACTGTTTGCTGTTGGTACTTGCTGTTACTACTAGACCATAGGACTGTTTGCTGTTGGTAGTTGCTGTTACTGGACCTTAGGACTGTTTGCTGTTGGTGGTTTCTGTTACTAGACCATAGGACTGTTTGTTGTTGGTAGTTGCTGTTACTGGACCTTAGGACTGTTTGCTGTTGGTAGTTGCTGTTACTGGACCTTAGGACTGTTTGCTGTTGGTAGTTGCTGTTACTGGACCTTAGGACTGTTTGCTGTTGGTAGTTGCTTTTACTGGACCTTAGGACTGTTTGCTGTTGGTAGTTGCTGCTACTAGACCTTAGGACTGTTTGCTGTTGGTAGTTGCTGTTACTGGACCTTAGGACTGTTTGCTGTTGGTAGTTGCTGTTACTGGACCTTAGGACTGTTTGCTGTTGGTAGTTGCTGTTACTGGACCTTAGGACTGTTTGCTGTTGGTACTTGCTGTTACTACTAGACCATAGGACTGTTTGCTGTTGGTAGTTGCTGTTACTGGACCTTAGGACTGTTTGCTGTTGGTGGTTTCTGTTACTAGACCATAGGACTGTTTGTTGTTGGTAGTTGCTGTTACTGGACCTTAGGACTGTTTGCTGTTGGTAGTTGCTGTTACTGGACCTTAGGACTGTTTGCTGTTGGTAGTTGCTGTTACTGGACCTTAGGACTGTTTGCTGTTGGTAGTTGCTTTTACTGGACCTTAGGACTGTTTGCTGTTGGTAGTTGCTGTTACTAGACCTTAGGACTGTTTGCTGTTGGTAGTTTCTGTTACTGGACCTTAGGACTGTTTGCTGTTGGTAGTTGCTTTTACTGGACCTTAGGACTGTTTGCTGTTGGTAGTTGCTGTTACTAGACCTTAGGACTGTTTGCTGTTGGTAGTTTCTGTTACTGGACCTTAGGACTGTTTGCTGTTGGTAGTTGCTGTTACTGGACCTTAGGACTGTTTGCTGTTGGTAGTTGCTGTTACTGGACCTTAGGACTGTTTGCTGATAGTGGCAGCAGTTGTACTGCCTAGTCACGGTGGAAAAATCATCAGCAGAAAATGCGGTTGAGGCAGCGTTTCTGATTAGTACAAATACAATAAAAATGTGATAGGGTGAACACTCCGTGAGGCTGCGGTCAGACCTCCATACTGTGCGGGCAGTGAAAGAGAGAGTGTCGGGAGTTTTCTCAGCCAAAAGCTCAAAAGCTTTCTGGACTGAGGCCAAGGCTTCCAGCACTCTGGGATATGGAGCCCAATAGCACCTCAGGCTTCCCCAAACCCAGACTCATCTTCTTTTATTGTGACACACAATGTGAATAAAGTGTATTACTGTCCTGAGACTGGACCCGAGGCCAAATAACATTGTTGCACTGGTCTCTGGACGGAGCTTCGGCTGCGTGCCTGGGGCAAGTGTTGATACTGTTCTGGAGGGATCCGGGCAAAAAGAGTCTTCTACTGTGCTCGTATTTTGGCCGTGCTTTAATAATGTTCTGCACCTGTTCTACTCTTTCAACCAAGATGAGTGGTGTGTCTCTGGGGGTCAGGCTTCAGCGCTCTGAAATCAAGTCTTTACTGCCTCTCCTGATAGCGGACCTAAGTCAAGATAGCAGAGCGGTTGTTCTCACCTGACCTGCCTTCTCGGAGGTGGTGAGAGAGGCGCGAGATATGCAGTCATGCGTGCTACCAATCCAGCTCTACTCAACTGAAGCAAACGTAGAATTATCTGAACTTGTATTACATGTAAATGTCACTTTGGCTACCGTCTATCGCCAAAATCCAAGTATGACTGGGAGGTGATGCGTTTTACATTTCTGGTTTGGTTGGAACTGAAGAACTGAGTAGTGAGCATGAGAAGCGATAGCCACCATGGCTGAACAGACAAAGAGAAGAGCGCCACCTACAGAAACTCACACAGAAAATCCAAGGAAAACGATGTCTCAGTACGGTTTGATTGGCAGGTGGTCTCTAGGAACAGGAGTGCAATATCCCGTGGAGTGCCAGTCTTAACTCTTTCTTTCTTCTGCCCCTCTTCTGCTCTCTCTCTCCCACAGAGCCAGGCCATGCGCATCGTGCGGACGGTTGGCCAGGCGTTCGAGGTTTGCCATAAACTCAGTCTGCAGCACACGCAACAGAGCGCAGACGGACAGGAAGACTGCCACAGCGAAAACAACGACTCCTCCATTACAGGTACACACACTGAGACGCACGCAGTCGCACCTCTTTGCCTGCAGCCGTTCTTTACTACATGTAAAAGTTAATTACAGCCCTGAAGAGTCATTGTTGGAAAATGTACTTGTTGGTCATCAGCAGCAGATCTAGTGATGGATGCTCACTGCTTGTTCAGCTCTATATACAGCGCCGCAGGATTTTTTGAATGGGGTTTTGCTTATAGATGCCTGACATAAGGTGTGTGGTTAACAAATGTTTATGACACTTAGATCTTTGTGTTCAGCAAGATCATCTTCACAAATGAGGACCACTTTTCGGATTTTTGAAGCGTTTTCTGCCGACCGCAATTTCTGCTGATCGCAAAAGTCTAAGTATCATCAACTTTTTGTTAGCCACAGACCTTATTCCAGGCATCGAACCAAATCTCTGTACTATAATCCCATTGCATTTTCCCCCTACGAACCGGAAGTGCTTCTTCCGGACTCATTCCTGCGGTACTCTATTCTGTGTATGACTGAGGCCTTGACCAGTCTGAGGCTGACTAAACAAATAGTTTCACAGGACATGACAGCCCGTCTTGGCTTCTGTGGTGTGGGTCTGAGAGACAGGCACAGCAGGCTGCAGTAGGGCAGAAACAGCAGGCTGCAGTAGGGCAGAAACAGCAGGCTGCAGTAGGACAGAAACAGCAGGCTGCAGCAGGACAGAAACAGCAGGCTGCAGCAGGACAGAAACAGCAGGCTGCAGTAGGACAGAAACAGCAGGATGCAGTAGTGCAGAAACAGCAGGCTGCAGTAGGACAGAAACAGCAGGCTGCAGCAGGACAGAAACAGCAGGCTGCAGTAGGACAGAAACAGCAGGCTGCAGCAGGACAGAAACAGCAGGCTGCAGCAGGACAGAAACAGCAGGCTGCAGTAGTGCAGAAACAGCAGGCTGCATTAGTGCAGAAACAGCAGGCTGCAGTAGTGCAGAAACAGCAGGCTGCAGTAGTGCAGAAACAGCAGGCTGCAGTAGTGCAGAAACAGCAGGCTGCAGTAGGGCAGAAACAGCAGGCTGCAGTAGGACAGAAACAGCAGGCTGCAGTAGGACAGAAACAGCAGGCTGCAGTAGTGCAGAAACAGCAGGCTGCAGTAGGACAGAAACAGCAGGATGCAGTAGGACAGACACAGCAGGCTGCAGTAAGGCAGAAACAGCAGGCTGCAGTAGTGCAGAAACAGCAGGCCGCAGTAGGACAGAAACAGCAGGCTGCAGTAGGGAAGAAACAGCAGGCTGCAGTAAGGCAGAAACAGCAGGCTGCAGTAGGACAGAAACAGCAGGCTGCAGTAGGGCAGAAACAGCAGGCTGCAGTAGGACAGAAACAGCAGGCTGCAGTAGGACAGAAACAGCAGGCTGCAGTAGGACAGAAACAGCAGGCTACAGTAGGACAGAAACAGCAGGCTGCAGTAGGACAGAAACAGCAGGCTGCAGTAGGACAGAAACAGCAGGCTGCAGTAGGACAGAAACAGCAGGCTGCAGTAGGACAGAAACAGCAGGCTGCAGTAGGACAGAAACAGCAGGCTGCAGTAGGACAGAAACAGCAGGCTGCAGTAGGACAGAAACAGCAGGCTGCAGTAGGACAGAAGCAGCAGGCTGCAGTAGGACAGAAGCAGCAGGCTGCAGTAGGACAGAAACAGCAGGCTGCAGTAGGGCAGAAACAGCAGGCTGCAGTAGTGCAGAAACAGCAGGCTGCAGTAGGACAGAAACAGCAGGCTGCAGCAGTGCAGAAACAGCAGGCTGCAGTAGGACAGAAGCAGCAGGCTGCAGTAGGACAGAAACAGCAGGCTGCAGTAGGGCAGAAACAGCAGGCTGCAGTAGTGCAGAAACAGCAGGCTGCAGTAGGACAGAAACAGCAGGATGCAGTAGGGCAGAAACAGCAGGCTGCAGTAGTGCAGAAACAGCAGGCTGCAGTAGGACAGAAACAGCAGTCTGCAGTAGGACAGACACAGCAGGCTGCAGTAGGACAGAAACAGCAGGCTGTAGTAGTGCAGAAACAGCAGGCTGCAGTAGGACAGAAACAGCAGGATGCAGTAGGGCAGAAACAGCAGTCTGCAGTAGTGCAGAAACAGCAGGCTGCAGTAGGACAGAAACAGCAGTCTGCAGTAGGACAGACACAGCAGGCTGCAGTAGGACAGAAACAGCAGGCTGCAGTAGGACAGAAACAGCAGGCTGCAGTAGGACAGAAACAGCAGGCTGCAGTAGGACAGACACAGCAGGCTGCAGTAGGACAGAAACAGCAGGCTGCAGTAGGGCAGACACACAGCAGGCTGCAGTAGGGCAGAAACAGCAGGCTGCAGTAGGACAGAAACAGCAGGATGCAGTAGGGCAGAAACAGCAGGCTGCAGTAACAGCAGGCTGCAGTAGGGCAAAACAGCAGGCTGCAGTAGGACAGAAACAGCAGGCTGCAGTAGGGCAGAAACAGCAGGCTGCAGTAGGGCAGAAACAGCAGGATGCAGTAGGGCAGAAACAGCAGGCTGCAGTAGGACACAAACAGCAGGCTGCAGTAGGGCAGAAACAGCAGGATGCAGTAGGGCAGAAACAGCAGGCTGCAGTAGGACACAAACAGCAGGCTGCAGTAGGGCAGAAACAGCAGGCTGCAGTAGGGCAGAAACAGCAGGCTGCAGCAGGACAGAAACAGCAGGCTGCAGTAGGACAGAAACAGCAGGCTGCAGTAGGGCAGACACACAGCAGGCTGCAGTAGGACAGAAACAGCAGGCTGCAGTAGGGCAGACACACAGCAGGCTGCAGTAGGACAGAAACAGCAGGATGCAGTAGGGCAGACACACAGCAGGCTGCAGTAGGACAGAAACAGCAGGATGCAGTAGGGCAGACACACAGCAGGCTGCAGTAGGACAGAAACAGCAGGCTGCAGTAGGGCAGACACACAGCAGGCTGCAGTAGGACAGAAACAGCAGGCTGCAGTAGGACAGAAACAGCAGGATGCAGTAGGACAGAAACAGCAGGCTGCAGTAGGACAGAAACAGCAGGATGCAGTAGGGCAGAAACAGCAGGCTGCAGTAGGGCAGAAACAGCAGGCTGCAGTAGGACAGAAACAGCAGGCTGCAGTAGGGCAGAAACAGCAGGATGCAGTAGGGCAGAAACAGCAGGCTGCAGTAGGACAGAAACAGCAGGCTGCAGTAGGGCAGAAACAGCAGGCTGCAGTAGGGCAGAAACAGCAGGATGCAGTAGGACAGAAACAGCAGGCTGCAGTAGGACAGAAACAGCAGGATGCAGTAGGACAGAAACAGCAGGCTGCAGTAGGACAGAAACAGCAGGCTGCAGTAGGACAGAAACAGCAGGATGCAGTAGGGCAGAAACAGCAGGCTGCAGTAGGGCAGAAACAGCAGGCTGCAGTAGGACAGAAACAGCAGGCTGCAGTAGGG
>NC_139632.1:11613536-11626036 GCF_964638095.1 Poromitra crassiceps
ATTTTGATAATTGATTAATCAAGTTTAAGTAATTAAAAAACAGACGGAAAATGATCTGATTCTGTGTTGTTTCTTTCTGGTTTCTTTACTCCTCTATGACAGTAAACTAAATATCTTTGGGTGGTGGACAAAACAAGACATTTGAGGACGTCTTGGGCTTTGGGAAACACTGATCGACACTTTTCACCGTTTTCTGACATCTTATAGGGCCCATAATATAGGCCAAACAACTAATTGATAAAGTGATCGACAATTAAAATAATCGTTAGTTGCAGCCCTAGGGGAGGAGGAAAAAAGTTCTGTGGCTTTGAGAAGAGGAAGGAGGTAATAAGAGGAGGAGGAGAGAGAGGGAAGGAGAGGAAGTCTTACCCAGCTGGAACAGTCAAGCCCACAGGCTTGAAAGTACAGTGAACAGCTGAGCGATTGCAAAGTGCACCAGCAAATTGAAGCCTAAAGGACAATGAAATGATATCTGGCTTGTTAAAGCACACTCAGCACTATTCCGAAATCTTATTGGGTCCTGTTAAATCAATCAACACTGCAACAATGACTTTCTAACACTTTAGTCTCATCTCATTCACATTTTTTTCCAGGGAATTTCAAAATATCTTAAAACAAGGTAGAATATTTTAAATCACTCTGCTATAGTATCAAAAAATAGCACTTTTCCAAAATCAGTAATATATCAGAAAACTGTAAACAGTTTTGCAGGCATTCATTTAGTTTGACAGTTATTGAGAGTTGATTCGAGTGAAGTTGTGGACCAGTGATGTCATTCGTGCACAAATGACATCACTGGTCCACAGTTTAACTCAAATCAAGTCTGGCCAATCCAGGTCGTTTAAACATGTGCCTCTGTTTTACTGTCTGGCCAATCCGAGTAGTTGAAACGTGTGACTCCAGGAGCAGAGTGTGGGAGGAGGAAGGCTCACCATCGGGTATTCCGTTACACTCAGCATTGATTTCATCCCAGATGTCATTTCCGACTCTCTCCACAGGCCCTCGCCTCAGAAACTTGCCCATGTAATCATATCTGCATTGGGTTCTGTTTGGACCAATTTGTCCCATTAAAAATGTATTAACAGGAATGGGAAACTTGTTGGAAAACATAAGGAAAGAAATAGGAGAGTGCTGGCAATGTGACAGTGTGCAGCAGTATCATGCCTGCTGCAGTAATGTGAGGCCAGTGAAGCTGCTCGTGTGTGTGTGTGTGTGTGTGTGTGTGTGTGTGTGTGTGTGTGTACATGTAACTAACAAACATTAGTGAGAAAGGACGTCAGGGCTAGCTTAAGGTATCGACCGAAATAACCCAGTACCAAGTAGTTACAAAACTTCTCCAGTCAAACCATACCTACATTCCATCCCTTTTGTACACAGATGCAAAAATGCAATTTGTATGGTTTTGCTCACAGCCAATTAGCATTCTTTGATTGAATGCGACCTGCGATTGGCCCACTACTGCAGCAGCTACAACGCATACAGTCTGTGGTGGTAAAGTCAAGAGATATCAAGCGGTAAAAAAGGTATCAAATGAAGTACTTTGCTGGTAGCGGTAACAGTACTGGTACTGGTATTGGTACTGGTATCGTCATTTTTTGTATTGTCATTTTTTAAACGATAGCCAGCCCTAAAGGATGTACATTAACAGCACCCACTCTCTTGCAGTACGGTTTCTGCATTCTTTCTCACTCGCGTGTGTGTGTGTGTCCGCTCATGCGTGCGTGTGTACGTGCGTGTGTGTGCGGGTGCGTGCAGGCGTGCGTGCTCATCCACCTGTGTGTGTGTGTGCTTTCCTCGGCTCAGCTCGGGAGCTCACAGGCGCAGAGAAGACGCCGGTGGTCGCCGAGGAGACGGACATCGACGCGGAGGAGCCGGGCCAGGCGCCGGGCGGGGGCCACGCCGAGGAGTTCACCCCCAACAGAGGAGTCACCGACCTGGACGCCACCGCCAAGCCCACCACCACCACCACCCTCAACCACACAGACAGCAAGGTGTGTGTGTGTGTGTGTGTGTGTGTGTGTGTGTGTGTGTGTGTGTGTGTGTGTGTGTGTGCGTGCGTGTGCGCGTGTGTGTGTGTGTGTGTGTGTGCGTGTGCGTGCGTGTGTGTGTGTGTGTGTGTGTGTGTGTGTGTGCGTGCGTGCGTGCGCGCGCGTGCGTGCGTGCGTGCGTGTGTGTGTGCGTGTGTGCGTGCATGCGTGTTCTTGTACCTCTGACCTTTACGACGTGTGTAACAAATCTCCTAGCAACCAGGTCTGGGGCAAACATGGAGGTCCAGTTTAAAAGTGCAAGTAAAAAAAGAAAGAAAGAAAGTCTCCAAAAGTGAGACATTTTGCTCCTCCTCAGCTTTTACATTTGTCTATTAGTTTCATTCTGGTTACTCAGAATCAATATATTTGTGTCCATCAGCGACATTATGGTTACTCCCATTAATATACTGTATTTGTGTCTATTAGCGATATTATGGTTACTCAAAGCAGTATATTTGTGTCTATTAGCAAAGTTGATTTTGAGTAGGATTCTTCATGAATGTTGGATAGTATTCTATTCTCTAGAAGTTAAGTTAGTTCTCTAGAAGGTGTGTGTAGGACCTCATGGTTGGTCGCTGAGTCAGGCAATGAATGTAGTTAATGACGTTTCTAATTATATCGCCTAGACTTTTTTCCACATTCATTTGAATATACGGTGTAGTAACTAGTAATTAGCACAATCAAGTTCAAATCAAGTGCGTGCGTGCGTGCGTGCGTGTGTATTGGATGATTGTGGAAATAGCTGTCTGTCAGTGCCAAGCTGCCCTGCGCCGTCTCCATTCACAAATTCTGTCAGCACTATGTTTTCAGCTGAGCCCCATGACCACTACATCGGTCATCCAATTCCTCTGTGTGTGTGTGTGTGTGTGTGAGTGAGAGAGAGAGAGAGAGAGAGATTTGATACAGCCAGGCCCATGTGCACGCCGACCTGTGGAAACAGTAGCAGCAGAGGAACGCTCTGTGGCCTAGCTATGTATAGCTGTGTGCGGTGGCTGTGTTGTATAGCTGTGTGCAGTGGCTGTGTTGCTTTAGCTTGGGCGGACAGCAGCGTACTGCCTGTTGTTGACTTGGGGTTTGGTTTGCAGGGGTGTCATTTAGTTAGTGAGACAGGGACATGGTGGCAGGACAACACCATGTGACCAGGGACACGGTGGCAGGACAACACCATGTGACCAGGGACACGGTGACAGGACAACACCATGTGACCAGGGACATGGTGGCAGGACAACACCATGTGACCAGGGACATGGTGGCAGGACAACACCATGTGACCAGGGACATGGTGGCAGGACAACACCATGTGACCAGGGACATGGTGGCAGGACAACACCATGTGACCAGGGTAGAGAGTGGATGCTTATTAGAGACCTCAGGTTCTGCAGCAAGCTGGCAACAACCTGCGCTTCCTTAATCTTTTTATTGTATTTGTCTTCATATATGACTTTCCACTGCTTTGCTGTGTAGGAGAGGACAGTAGTGGGCAGGGGGAGAGAGAGAGGGGGAGGGAGGGAGAGAGAGAGGGGGGAGGGAATTGGCTTGTACAGTATGTTGTTTTCTTCCCTGCAATCCATGTTACTTTTTTTGGTATTAAAAATAGAAATAGCCCCCAAAAGGGTTAATTCCATTTAGATCCCATTTAGAAAGGTGATTACTCAGCTAATCTTGTCAGATTACAGGTTTGGAATCACTCATGTGAATCAGCCATGTTCACCCTCAAAACCTATGGATGGATTCAGGCTTAAAAAGAAAAGAAAATCTGTCACAATATGGGTCCACAACATGATTGGTTTGATTTCTCACCAAAAGACAACACAGGATTTTAAAGGCTGCGTTCAAGGACTTTTAAGGGCTTGAATATGGGCATGCAAATTTAATTAAAGTGATTTTAAGGACCTGGAGACTCCCCGCAGAATCCCAAATGCTTTGGAAATCAACACATTAGCATTTTTGCCCATGGTCACTCTGCAACATTCATGGCTGGCAGTGAGGTTGTGGTCAGAGAAGTTGCTGCGTCGTCTGGGGGGAAACAGTTGCTGTTTTAGCCAATTAAGCAAGCCGCTCGGGAGGGAAATGCTGCTTACACAACCGAATGAGATGTCTGCTGCTGATGTTATCCTTCTTCTACTACTCCTGCTGAGTCGAGTAACGCTCTCTACTGGCCGGATGACCGCATTGCACCAAAGGTCAAAAGGATTCGAAGCAAAAGTTCTTTCCTGTTTTGTTCCTCATTTTCTTCTCACTTTGACCCTGTGGAAGGAGGCCCGCGACCCATTTCTGCTCCTTCACCAGTGTTCAGAGACCGAGCCATTCAGCTGTGTTAATGGGTCAGGACTTAACAGTCCTCGGGCCCCATTAACGATGAAGTTATGAGACCTTTCAGTGCAGGCCTGATTGAAAGCAACTTGGCGTGAAATCGCTGAAACAACTGACTCGCAGCAACGACCTCTATTCTCAGGTCATCGCCCTCGCATGAGGAAGTGTGTGTGTGTGTGTGTGTGTGTGTGTGTGTGTGTGTGTGTGTGTGTGTGTGTCGCTTTGGGGCATACATGCATGTATGTGTTTTTTTTCTTAGACATTTGTCACCCTTAACAGCTTTGATAGATTAGACAGGAATGTGTGGAGACATGTTGGGGGAATGAAACATGATTTTGTGCACATTTGTTGCACACAGTTGTGTGCGCCGTGCGTGCGTGCGTGCGTGCGTGCGTGCGTGCGTGCGTGCGTGCGTGCGTCCCCCTGAGCGGAGGAGGAGGGGTTTGATTCCCGGCAGGGATTTCTCTGGAAGCTCATGAAAGGCAAAGCAGCCTGCGCGCGTTGGACTTGATTCTCTGGCTGTCGGCTCCTGTTAGGCTGACGAAGCGTTCAGACGAGCCCAGAGGAACGCACAGCAAACCCCACCATAAGCACCGTTACACGAGTGATCAAATAGAAGTGTGAAGCGCTGCAGGTCAACCAGCTTTTCACGCCTAAACCTTTTCGCAGCGTCATACAAGGGATCTGTGTCTGTTTTGGACACGTGACATGTCCAATATGAATACACACTTTGAATAAACAAGGGAACAGCGCTCTGTGCGGCAGTGGGGGCGAACGGGTACTATTGAGAGGTCAAATGTCATGAGATGTATTATTTTCGGTGTGTGTGTGTGTGTGTGTGTGTGTGTGTGTGTGTGTGCAAGGCCGCCGCTACCTACACGCGCAATAACTGATCGTATTAATCCGTTAATGTTGAAACGGTCGATTATCGGTTAAACGCTTATCGGTCGACATCCCTAATTGTGATGTGAAAAAATACAGGAATTTTCACCAAATGACTTGAAAGAGCTCATGAAGCCTTGCCCCTTCAGAAGGTAGTGGATCACCTGCGTGGGTGACGTACTGTAGGAGCAAGTGTTTTTAGCTGCAGCCAGAGTGATTGGCAGGAGGCTAGTGTGCTAAGTGCTATGTAACAAGCAGCAACAAAGGTTATAGCGTGTTTGAGTTAATTTGCCTTATTAGTTGACATTGCACGTCCTGCGATGTGACCATAACGATGCTGAGACTATATATTGTGCAGTGTATGGAGGATGTGCATGTGTGCCTTGAGCAAGATTGTAGAACAGAGGGTTTAAAAGAAGTCCGCCTCTGGCTGCTTTCAAACACTGATCTATGAGTGTGGCGCTTCCAGCAGTGCTTGGCACACACACACACACACACACACACACACACACACACACAGACATACACATACATACACACAGACATACACACACACACACACACATACATACACACAGACATACACATACATACACACAGACATACACACACACACACACACACACACACACACACACACACACACACACTCACACTCCACGGTCTGAAAGCTCTCTCTCTCCATTGGTGGACTGCCTCTGTACGTTTGCCTTCTGTGTGTGTGTGTGTGTGTGTGTGTGTGTACATACACGCGCATACATGCGTGTTCTTCTTGTACCTCTGACCTTAGGACGTGTGTAACAAATCTCCTAGCAACCAGGTCTGGAGCAATCATGGAGGTCCAGTTTAGAAGGGTTTAGATAGAAGGACTCGCAGACACAGCCTATCGTGCTTGTATGGACGCCCGACCAAGCCGGAGGTAACACGGGGGGCGCGAACCTGCGACCCTCGTGTTGGTTTCTACCACTACACACACCCGGACGCCTTGCCTTTTCTCTTCTTCTAACATCTACATACTTATGGTATGCAATACTGTAGCTTGTAACATCAAAATTAAAGGCTCTTTATTGCCAATTGGCAATTACATTACATGTTGGAGGACATTATCTCTGTGAAACCAATTAACAAGTACTACAAGTAAGCAGCAATAGAAACAGACACATTATACCAATTGTATGATTGATTAATTTATGATTTATTTATTTACGTGTCATGCACACATCAGTTTCTAAATGCTGGTATGCTGTATGCAGTCGAGCGTTCTGATTGGCTGAAGAAAGCAGTTGACGATGCCTTAATTTTTAAAGGTGCCTCCAGTAGGACTGTGTTGTCCCATAGCACAAAATGGCCATCATATATATGTAGGGATGGTTGATGGGTGATCTCGTCATGCTGTCTGTGCAGTTCCACCTTGAACAACCCTATTACTGAAGTAGCCTCAGATCGAGTGAGCGAGCGTAATGTCCACACTCCAATCACAATAAAACAGTGCAGCAAAGTCACTTTGTGTTATTGGCTGCTTGACAGAACACAGGTGGAGGTGAAACATGGGAGTGAGACATCGCTTGATGCTTGCCTCTCCCGTCCTCCCACTCTCTGGAGCAATAACACCTGAGTTTCTTTATTGCGGTTATAGCTACTGTATAGCTATTCTACTGCAGGGCTTTTCAAAGTCTGAGACTGGAGTGTGGGCCTCCCCCAGATAAAGCTTGGAAAAAGGGTTCCTGGATGCCTATGGGATCATGATTATGTTAATTGATCCCATAGAGTAGACACTGAACAGTTGAGTTCAGATAGCCTGATGATATTGCTGTTTCACATACACCCAATACATCAAAAGGTCTATCTGAAGGCATTTATTTGTTTCTGTCCCTGGGAAAGTGGGAAAAACTGTCAAATTCCCCAAAGTCTCTGAACTATCTCTTTTAGACTATTCTACGAGATCTCCTTTTGATAACTAACGTCATATTTGTTTTTACTTCTATTCACTGAGCCTCCCCTGAAACTTGCAAGCGGCGTTCCCGATTGGCCGGTTACGATGTCAACTACGAGGCAAGTCCATGATTGGCTAGAGCACTTTGTCATTTCTGAAAACGCCGCCCAGGGCTGGAGGCCAGACAAGAGACGCAGAAGGAAACAGAATGTGAGTTGACGTGAGCGTATGGTTTAGCGAGCCTAGAAGTGCTCAGGAACATTCTGCTTCATTCATATCAGCAGGTCGACTCAATACCCAGGGTATCAAAGGTTCCTGTAAACAGCTTAACCTCAATGAGACCTTCACCAGGCCAATAGACTACTCCCTGCATGTGAATGCAGCATTGGGTCTTCTGGATGCGCTACTGCTAATAGCTGTTATGGTTGATGATTATTTTTATAGCCAGTGGCACAATGGGGTTATCTCCAGGCCGTTTCCCCCGGAGCCCTTGAGAACGCTGTAAATCTGTTGCAGTGCCGCTCATTGAGATTGCTGAAGCTGTCAGCAGTGAAGGGACCCAGACCCTGTCTAACCTTCGGGTGTTTTATTGTGTGTGTGTGTGTGTGTGTGTGTGTGTGTGTGTGTGTGTGTGTGTGTGTGTGTGTGTGTGTGTGTGTGTGTGTGCCTGTGCGCGTGTGTGTGAGGGGACAGTCTGTCCAATGGATAGAGAACAACTATAACCACAGCTGGAGGAGGGTAGAGAGAGAGAGAGAGAGATTTCCATCCCATCTCATCTATCTTTCCTGTCTGTCTCTCTCTCCGTCTCTTTCTCTCTCTTTCCCCT
The DNA here is from genome assembly GCF_964638095.1 of Poromitra crassiceps. Classification (NCBI taxonomy): domain Eukaryota; kingdom Metazoa; phylum Chordata; class Actinopteri; order Beryciformes; family Melamphaidae; genus Poromitra; species Poromitra crassiceps. The sequence goes on from NC_139632.1 coordinate 11,621,518, forward strand.
GGTTTCTCTCTTCCCTCCCTCCCTCTGTCCATCTTCTGTCACAGAGTAGAACGAGAGGCAATAAGATATATGGTGAGAGTACAGCTGCTTGCCAAGGACCTGTGTGTGTGTGTGTGTGTGTGTGTGTGTGTGTGTGTGTGTGTGTGTGTGTGTGCGTGTGCGTGTGAAGGGAAATCTCGGGGGCGGGCCGTTCATCTCTCTCCTCTCAGTTTGAATGTTCTAACCTGCTTTCTGCTGTAAACGGCTTTGCATGCAGCGGTAAACACCTTTAGGATTCTGCTTACGGCGACCGATTGTTGTTTTCTCATTGTGTTAAGTCAACACGATGTGGAGGAGAGGCTGGAACACAGAGTTTGAAGAAGATGCAGGTATTTTACTCTGAGGGGTTTTGAGTTTTTCAGAAAGTTTTTCCGACTAAGGCTTTTTCTTGTGTGCACTTAGGGTGTAACAGTGCAAGCACACCGGACGCTGAAGTGATTCGGACGCATCGTGAAGCGTCTGGAAGCCCAGCCACTTTCCTTTTCGGTGCCCTTGTTAACAGATTAGACTAACGTGTCCTGCAGTGCCACTTTCGCCCTCTGGTCTAATCTTTTTTTGTGCGAGCGGCGAGCGATGGTGCAGCCAGGCAGGAATCAGTGCAAGTTGTGAGCGACGCAGAGCAAAACAGAGCACTTCTGGTGTGAATGGCCAGGCTCCTCCTCCAACACGCTTTTGGATCTGCTGCGTGAGGCTGGGGTGTCGGGTAGGCTAGGCTGGAGAATAGCTACATTGATTGTCTTGCTAAAATCAGCTTTTGTCTACCTTGTGTTTTTGCTATGCTTGTCTTATATATATTTATATATATTTGTCAAATGTTGTTGATTGATTGTGTTTAGTTAGATGTAGCTCCCTGTAGACACATTCTCTGTCAAGTCCTCTGAGACATGCTCGTGAATTAGGCCTATACAAATAAATAAACAAACAGCTCAATCTAAAAGCATTCATGACCTGAATATAGGTTCAATATAGTGTTGTATTATTCATGATAGAGGGTAGCAAAATGACCATCTATTTTTATGAAAATGTCAACAATTATGACTTTTCTCTGTCTGTGCTGTTTGTTCTTATGCTGCCTCTGTTTGTCTAGTACGGTCTTTGTGTCTACAGCACTTGAGAGCCAAACATGTCGTCATTCTCCTCTCTGTTACTTCCAGTGGCCATTCATCTCATTCCCTCTCCCCGGGGCTTGAACCTGCGGTGTTTGTGTGACGATGCTCCTGGCTGTGGCACAGCCACTGCAGCAGCTGTCCTGTTGGAACAGCCTCAGCGGGCGCACAGACTGAGGCTGTGTGTGAAACAAGGAACCTGTCTTATCACCTAGCTACCTCAGTAGGTACCTAATTAAACAGCTACCTCAGTAGGTAGCTGTTGTTTAATTAGGTACCTCGTTTGAATGTAGGTGACAGAAACATCATTTGTTTCAGGGACCACCAGGGGTCTTTGAGGGGGTTCCCGGGGGTCGCCAGCAAATTGTTACACGTCACCATTATTTGATTTACAAGAAGTTAATGAACACAATTAGAGAATGTAGACGAATAACTTGTTTTGATCATAGTTTCACTGTTCTCGCTCTCTACCTACAATACAGACAGTCATGGAATTCTGCACAAAATCTTATCTGACAATAAAAAGATATTCTCAGATTTGAGTCCGAGAGACAGCATCTCATCCAATGGGAGGTCTGTGGCGGTGATGGGAACCAAAACGAGGGCTCCTTGAAACGAAAAAGGTTGAGACTCACACTGCAACCTGTCAACTCCAATCTCCTCTCATTAACCCAAAAGGTTCAGCTCAGACAGGCCATCACTCATATACCCCTCGGTGTGCGTGTGTGTGCGTGTGTGTGCGTGTGTGTGTGTGTGTGTGTGTGTGTGTGTGTGTATGTATGTGCATGCGCGTAACCAGAAGGCACTAAGGAGAGACAGATGGTGGAGCCTTTTGGCATGGTTTCCTTAACACCTCTCAAGAAGAAAGTTGACACGCACACATCAGTCGCCGTGAACAACCGTGACTTTGTAGAATAGTAATCAGCCCAAAGCCTGGTGGAGGACCCCGTAAGCACACAGGTGTAGGAGATGCTAGTTGCCACATGCACCGTCTGTGTGCAATGACTAAGCAGCCTTCTGCTTCAAACAAACACCACCCATCCATCACTGTCCTGCCTTCACCTCAGGTGTCTGTGTAAGTGAATGGGTGCTTGGGTGCAATGTGGTCTAAAGAGGGGTTGTGTCTGTTGTCTGCGACTTATGAGTGCACCAGTTTGAATGAGCTGCGACCAAGCGAGTTTTGGGGTGTTCACATGACCGTATAGTGCGTTTGTTTTTACAACTCAAATCAGCACTCTTGTCTCTACATCCTATGCTGTAGTAGTGTGAGCTGGTCCACCACTGAAATCTGAAGCAAGGTGCTAGCTAATGAGAAAAGGCAGAATATACAGCATCAAGAGTTTCACGTCCCAGTTTGTTTTGATTGGTTGTTGTAGTGTGAGAGTTTGCGGGTTTTTTGTTGTTGTTGTTGTTGTTGTTGTTGTTGTTTTTTGGGGGGCGGGGCATTGCAAGATGTTGGTATGGTTTGACATTTGGTTGTTCAATGTGTGTGATCCCCAAATTCACATAGTCACCAAATGAGTGTTCCCCAAACCAAGTCAAACCGAGTCAAATGTTACATGGCCTCCCCTGATTCTAAGTATAGTCGAATCACTTAGTTTGATCAAGTTAAAAAAAAAAATATAAGCATTTTACGAAAGGTCTCTGGTAAATTGAATGGCGGATGAAATCCTCCATAGAGAGGGAGAGGGGGTGACTTTGGCACTTTATTGACTGGCAGCCAGACCTGACGCAGACTACGTTAGCCACGTTAGCATAGCTTCCCGAATGGAGCTGAGATGGCCCAGGGAACAGAAGACAGAATATCAGCTTTTCTTCATGCAGTAACGCGCCTTGAAACCTTTTCCTTGTGGCTGTCATATCAGTGCAAAATCTGTGCACAATCCACATAGAAAAAGGTCTATTTTCATTCCAGTTAAAAAATTCACTAACGGCCATCATATCGGTTATCGGTGATTCCCCCCCCCCCGCCCTTCCTCTAAAATCAAGTTATTGGTATCGGTCACAAAAATCCATATTGGTCGGGCTCTAATATATGGTGCTGACCCGCTCTCAAAGGGTGACTGGAATGTCTTCAACAGGGCCGCTTCTGGTCGGTATTGCAGTGCAAATCCAAACGGGCGTTGTTGTGGTACCATAGCCTTAGCAGGAGCAGTGTGGCTACAGCAGAACACGCTGCAATGTAAAATCTCTATTTAACAGACTAGTTGGATGGTGGAGAAGTCACAGTGTAGCTGAGGAGTTGGACCCATTAGGATGCATTGCCATCATACAGTAGCATTAGATCAGCAAGGATTAAGTTTCATAGCTTATCATTATTGGAGCGGAAATTGCAGTCTCATCGATACAGTACATACTCAGCAATTACATACTCTGTGCATCTCTACCCTGCAATTCCACATTTCAATTCCAAATTTTGTTACATACATTTGATTTAATTGTGTATGATGTAATGTATGTTTTGAATTTCTTGGCCATTAAAATATTCTAATTAAAGATAAATAAATATTGGCAGAAAACCCAGGCTGTCGGCAGCTTTATTTGTTTTTGTTTGTTGGCCAAGTCCAACTCGTTAGCAGTGAATCCCCTCCGGTGCGTTGCGTCACGCACTGTGGCAATTTTTCTCAAATTGTCACGATAATGAAGCCATCAGCATTTCACCCACTCTCCTTCTCTTGCCATATCTCTGTCTCTTATTCTCTTGATTGCTCTCTTACATTTTTGGTTGTTTCTCTTACGCCGTTGTGTGCTGTCTCTCTCTCTCTCTCTCTCTCTTTCAGAACACATTGTCTGTCCTTCACACACAAACACACACTCGCATGCATGCGCACACAACTCCGAAGAGACGCACTCCACTTGTCCGGGTTTTTGACAGCGGTCGGTGGTGCTGTACTCTCTGTTATTCTGCGCCTGCTATTCTCTAGGCTGTGACCTGATGTCAGTGCTGTTGGAGGGTTGGAGAGAAAGTCTAAAAGCAAACTAGAAACTTGTTTGACCTCTAAACACACACAGCACACGATCAAATACCTGACTAGGGATGAAACAATGACTGGTTGAATGATAAACGGTAATAAAACACCTGACTAGAGATGCACGATGATATCGACATGTCATCGGTATCGGCCGATAAAGGCTTTCAAATGCATGCAAAGGCATCGGCCCGAAACAGACATTTCTGCTGATAAGACAGGCCGATAACAACACAGCGATAATACTGATGTATATTTGTTGACATATCTTGATATATCTTGATTTGTTTGTTTGATTACTATCATTTGAATGAGTTGACCTTGCTTTCTTGAATTGAATTGAACTGACATGTAAGTGAGAGGGAAAAGGGAAAAGAGAGATATGTGGGAGGAGGAAGGGGCAGC
>NC_139632.1:11631036-11636036 GCF_964638095.1 Poromitra crassiceps
TAAACAAGGCAGAGATGCTGCTCTGCCTAATCAGGGTTTTAAGGGAAGTGTCTTGAGGTTTTACGACAGTGAAACTAAAAGAACGCCTTGCTGATGAGCACTTTGTTGAGTCGTTCCTCAACCGGGTTAGAAGCCAGCGGGTGTCACTTTTAATCAGCTCATCGACCGGGTTCTGCCACTAGTGATGATTTTAGTGGTCTTCTTTTGTATCGGTTGCAAGGGGAATGTTAACTACGGTAACATTGTTGCTGGATTGGTAGGTCGTGGCCTGAAAGTAACTAACGTTGTTGCTGGATTGGTAGGTCGTGGCCTGAAAGTAGTGCCCTTGACAAAGACTTTCCCCACCTTCCCTGCAGTTGCTCTAATTACGGTAGATGTAATAAAATGTAGAATTACTGTCCTGTTGCTACCAATAGCCCTATTTTTAACCTTCCCTGAGTGAGTGTTTCCTGACAAATGGCTGGATTTGGTTACCACCCGGGGAAAGATAGCCCCAGAGAGAGAGAGAGAGAGAGAGAGAGAGAGAGAGAGACAGAGAGAGAGAGAGAGAGAGGGAGAGAGACACACACAGAGAGAGACAGAGAGAGAGAGAGAGAGAGAGAGACGCACAGAGAGAGAGAGAAAACCACTCACTCTCCCTCTATTGCAGCATTAGAAGTTGCCCTCTGACTGAACTAATATCTCGTCACCACTCTGTGTCGCAGCGTTGAGGTTACCTGACTCTGCCAGACGGGGGCGCTCAGGTTACCGTTGCTGTTACCTGACTCTGCCAGACGGGGGCGCTCAGGTTACCGTTGCTGTTACGTTGACTCTGCCAGACGGGGGCGGTCAGGTTAGCGTTGATGTGCACCTCAGTAGAAAATGAATTGAGTGACTGTTGCAATTTATAAAGGGGATTTTCTGGGGTGAAAGTTTGACTGATATCGTCCCACAATATTTGTCTGGAATTTGATCATATTGCATTATAATCACTTCAGGTTAAGGGCTTCCCATAGGCAACCAGTGTAGTATGGATCAATTCTCCAATACATACTGTATGTAATCAATGAAATTGCATCATATCAGAGGGGGAGGACACTGACTGGACCAGATCAGATTTTTAATACGAGGGCAGTAACAGGCTGATATATTGATTAACTGCTGTATCTGTTTAACCCTAACTGACCCGGTATTTATTTGTGAATTAAGCAGCACTCGTAGGACGAACGACAGAAAGTCAGAGACACACAAGTGGACAAGGACACCTGGAAATAGACAGGGAGGTGCAACTGCAATGATTTTGGGCTTATCTTCGTTTCTTATCAATTTTTCATTCTCAGTTCCATTTTCATATCTTATCTGCAGCAGCAGACCTAGTTTCCCACAGATACAATGCACCCCTGAGAAAGAAAGGAAAAAAACACACCCCGGTCACCTGTAGAGTACATTCAAATGTAACCTTGTGCTTCACAATGACAATTGTCTCAGATATGCAGACAAAGCTGCCGAAGCACAGCTTAGAAAAAGCAACAAAAAAAAGAAATGGTTCCGGGCTAACACACTGCCGCTCCATGCCATCATTCAGTGTGCGTTTAGCGGTGGCCGTGCTGCGCTGAGACACTGGACTCTCGGACACATGGTGTATGTGTCAGAGAGTCTGTGAAGCCCTCTGAGACATGCTTGTGAATTAGGGCTATACAAATAAACTTGACTTGACTTGATTATCCTAAAGCAAACAACCACCAAAATCAATGAAAAACAATCAATCCACGCTCTTTTCCTGACAAGATCCTAAATAGAATGGGCACTCTGGGGTCACGTGAGTTTAACCCTATCCCTAACAGGTCTTAATCTAGTGAAAAATAGATCTGCCAATGCATAGGGATGATCCCACTTGTCATCAGCTTATCTCGAGTTTCCATTTGTGTCACTTTATCGATAATATAGTGGGCTCGTGATATCTGTGCTCTCTTGTGTTTGTTATGTACTTTTGTTTCAAAAGAAATGAATAATAAAAAATGGCTTAAAAAAATATAATGGGCTAGTCTGCATTGTGACCAAAAAAAAATCTAGAAAGGCCTGCAACCTTGCCTTGGACCTAGGGATGTCAATTTTCGGTTAATTTCACTTTCGATTAACCGACGCTAATAATCGATTAACCTATCGGTTAATTCATAATTTTTTAATATATATATATTTTTTTTTTTTTTTTTTTTTTTTTTGTTTGTCTATTTACTCAATGAACTCATGCCCAAACAAGGCGTGTCTATTTAGATGCTGAAATGTTAATGCTTTTTGTGTTAGAATTTCTAACACAAAAAGCATTAACAAGCATTAACAAAAAGCATCAACATTTCAACACAAATTCTTTTTGTGTTAGAATTTGTAACACAAAAAGCATTAACATTTCAGCATCTAAATAGACACGCCTTGTTTGGGCATGAGCTCATTGAGTAAATAGACCCAAAAAAAAAAAAAAACATTTTTTTTTTTTTTTTTTTTTTTTTAATATTAACTGATAGACCGACAGCAATAACCGAACAACGACGTTAGCGACGGTTAATCGATTAACGGTTAACCGTTGACATCCCTACTTGGACCGCGGAATTATCTCACCCCTGAATGTTTAATTTGTTTCAATTAAAATGTGTAATTTTGCTTTAATTCAAATAAGATATGGAGACTGAATATCAGACTAAAGGACTAAAGATGGAGATACTGTATGTGACAGTTCTGTGCAACAACGGACGATCCTTGGCTTATCGTTCCAACAGCAATCACATTTTTCCCGCTTTGATGCGTGTCGTCAGTGACATCAAGAGCCAATCGCCTCGGTGCCACCATGGTAATGAGTTAGCCACAGCAAGCCCATACAAGAGAGCGGGGAATGACTAGAAGCTCCGCATGGCGCACCGTGATTCGCCACGCTCTGATGATCGGAATAATGTTTGGGTAGGGTCCTTCAATACGCACGGAGCCTCATTTGAACCATTCAGATGAAACTTGTGATTTTAAACCTTGTGAATTTCTCCTTTGAAAATATTGCAGGTTATTATGAATGGAGGGGGGGGGGCTCCTAGCATTTGATTTGGAGAGCACTTTGAAGTCATCTGGGGCCAAAAGTGTAGCACCAAGGTCATCCAGCGGAAACGCACGAGAACGGCCCCGAATAACAATTCTGCTCTGAATTGAAAACAATAAATGTGATGCACGTTATCTAGCTACAGTATGTAGCTCCAAAAATCAAATGAACTAACACCATATAAAACCATCTTTCTATGGGGGACTAAGCACTGGGGGCGGGGTCTTAGGGCGGATGACCATGCCCTGTCAGTAATGCGTCACCAGACTCTCTCTCTCCTTTGAGAGAGAGAGTCTGGTGACGCGAGGTTAGTTTGAAGCTGAGCCTGCTAATTGATGCATCGCGATGCGGACGTGTGAATCGAATCGTTGACAGACGAATCGTTGAATCGTTTATTTTTAAACTTAGGTTGACATTCAGATTTTAAAGCACTTTCTAAGTACAAAAAAAGGGAGTTGATATTTAGTAATAATATCGAAAATTGAGGATGTGATACTTGGAGCTGTGATACTTTGAGCTGTATCGAGATGCATCGAATCGATTCGTTGACAGATGAATCGTAATGGAATCATGAAGCCAGTGAAGATTCACAGCCCTTGTGTGTGTGTGTGTGTGTGTGTGTGTGTGTGTGTGTGTGTGTGTGTGTGTGTGTGTGTGTGTGTGTGTAGGTATCTGCAGAGAGTGAACGGAGATGAAGGGGGTCTCTCCCTCCCCTCTGATTGAAAATGTAATGGAAGTTTTAGCCTTTCGGTCTTGAAGCAAATGCAGCCTCTGTGTTCTGCTTTAATCCTGCAGAGCGGAGCATTAAGGTTACATGAGGATCAGGGCAGCAGCCACTGGAGATGTGCTCCTCATATCATCTTATATATACACTATATTATATGTAATGGAGAGATATGAACACAGTCATTCCAAAGGTCTAGCAACCGGCCTTTGATATATGGATTTTTCTTCTGCTGTGGAATCTATTTTCCGCTGTTTCCTAAGTTCATTGATCCTGTGTGTGTGTGACTGTGTGTGTGTGTGTGTGTGTGTGTGTGTGTGTGTGTGTGTGTGTGTGTGTGTGTGTGTGTGTGTGCACGTGTGTGTGTGTGTGTGTGTGTGTGTGTGTGTGCACGTGTGTGTGTGTGTGTGTGTGTGTGTGTGTGTGTGTGTGTGTGTGTGTGCGCGTGCGTGTGCGTGCGTGTGTTTGCATATGTGGATGCACACATACTGGAGAGCTCAAGAGCTTGGCAGACAGCGAATAGCCTATTGCCAATCCAGTCATTGTCCTCCCCAGTCAAATAGTGAAATCAAATAATGGCAAGCCAAGTGTAAATGGACTGTATTTATAGAGCGCTTTGCTAGTCAGTCGACGACTCAAAGTGATTTACAATGAATGACTTCACATTCACACTCACATTCATACACTGACGGTGGTGACGGCCATGCAAGGTGTGAACAGTTAGGGGTTCAGTGTTTTGCTCAAGGACACGTCGGGCTGCCGGGAGGAGCGAGCCTCGAACCGGGAACCCTCCGATTCCCAGGCGAAAGCTCGACCTCCTGAGCTACTGCCACCCCTGTGTGTTTGAAAGGTCAACTCATGCTGTGGCCTAGGGAATTCTCAATAGTTGTGACCACATTATGCAAATTTCCAAAATGCAGGATGCCAGGGGCAGCCCACCTTACTCCGCCAATGCCACCCTGCATTTTGAAATGTGCCCCCCCCCCAGCCAATTGGCATGAACAAAAACAGAAAACCATCACTCACACACACACACACACACACACACACACACACACACGTCACGCACACACACTTGACCATGCTAAATATCTGCCCTCTGCCCCTGCCATCCTGCATTTAGAAATCCCCACACACACACACACACACACACACACACACACACCACCCCCCTTTTAGCCAATTGGCATGAACACAACCACACACCTACACACA
>NC_139632.1:11638536-11648536 GCF_964638095.1 Poromitra crassiceps
CATGAGAGGCTGTCTACAACATGCAGAGTGTCAGCTGTGAGTGCAGGCTCATGAGAGGCTGTCTACAACATGCAGAGTGTCAGCTGTGAGTGCAGGCTCATGAGAGGCTGTCTACAACATGCAGAGTGTCAGCTGTGAGTGCAGGCTCATGAGAAGCTGTCTACAACATGCAGAGTGTCAGCTGCCACTTACAATACCAGGCTGGCTTCAGTGGAACTCTGCTTTTTTTAGCGCTATAATGAAAGGTGGCATCTGCCGTTCTGGCTCCTGTTTTTTTCCTCTCCGTTTTTTTTTACAGCTGTTTCACAGTTTTCTCAGAATTTAGCAGCATTTCACTCACTCCCAGGATGAACCAGTCATTGTATTCACCTTACGTAGCCCCGCCCACTTGACCCATTGTGTCATCACTTCCTGTTCAAAACGCAGGCTGTTTTACCTGCTTAAAACTAGTCTGACTCACCTGGTCAAACCTAGTATAAAATAAAATAAGGTCTGTGGTTAACAAAAGTTTATGGGTGTGGTAATTTGTGTTCAGCAGGTATAAATAAAGTAAAAAAAAAAATGTCTGTGTAAAAGTTAGGGGTGCTCCGATCCGGCTAAGCCACGATCCGATCCGATTCCGATTCCTGGGGTCACGATCCGATTCCAGAATCGATTCTCGATTCCAGAATCGAGAATCGATTCTCAATTATGTAGTTTTATATTGCAATAACACACAAAGGTAAATATAAGACAAAAAATGACAAATGTATTAATGCTGAACTTCAAATTCAACTTCTGTATTACAGTCAGGGCCTAAATTCATTTTGCAAACTAGGGGGGAATTCCCCCCTTATGTTCTTCAGATAAGATGGATTTATAGGCTGGGGGGGATCTGTAGACTTTTGGGGGGAATACATTAACCAGAGTTCTTAAGTGCAAGAGGTGGTGGCACCGTGGCAGTACAGTACACAAATGACATGAACATTTGGACACTTATTCAGCCGGTATCTTGCATGTTGCGTTCAGGTGCACTGTAAAAAAAAAAAAACTATTTTACGATTTTAAGAATCGATTCTTGGGAGTTTGGAATCGATCCAGGAATCGTGGCATTAAGAATCGCGATCCTTTCAGAATCGATTTTTTGGAGCACCCCTAGTAAAAGTGGCTTCTCTCTCTACCACCCCCTCCCCTCTTCCCTGTCTGTCTGTTTCTTTTTGATCTCCGGCTCTGCCGCACTTTGTGCCCAACCAGAATAAAGGCTGATGATGAAACACTTGGAAATCTGTACTTTGCTTATCAGAGAGAACAAAAGAAAACATGGAGTGAGTGACGGATTGCTTTTAGTTGACTTTTCAAAGAACAATCTGCAGAACATTACTACTGTAATCCTCTAATCCAAAACGACACAGTATGGAAGTTGTAACAGCACTCTCACTATAGAGCTTAACGAAGATCCTCGACCCCCCAGCAGTGTTGTCCGTGTCAAAGTGAGGCTTCTTGCTCCAACAGCAGGGTGTTGTTGAGTATAGTTGATGGTGTATGTGTGGGCTGGCCGATAATGACATATTATTGTGGAATCATATCGTGATGATATTTTAATACGTTATCGTAAGTAACTGCATCGTAACTATCGTACTGCAAAGTGCCGTTTGGAAAAACCTCCCTCGGACAAACAGCCCTCTCTGCACAGGGGGTTAAAATGTGGAACTCACTGCCCAATGTGCCCGCACACATTCAACAGGATCGTAGTCTGGATCATTTTAAAACCAAACAGAAGCAGTTGCTGAAGAGGAACTACCAATGTTCCCACGAAGGACTGGTGACTGACTGGGTGTGTGGATGTAAACTTGATGACCTACTATGATGTCTATATCCTTTGCGTATGATTGTTTATGTTGTTTTATGATTGACTGGCTGATTTTATGATATCATTGTTTGTTTATTGTATATTTTACTGTATTTTGCTTTTAATAGGTGCTTTTAATAACATCTACACTGTAGGGACGGACATTGCAAATGAGCTTAGGCTACAAATGTGTGATACATGACATCAGACGTTTCTTGCTAAATTAATTTGATTATTGTTGGAGAAAAATATAAGTTCCATGCCATTTCCTAATCAATAAGCTATATTTGCATACACATAATTATGCTATAAGTTAACATGGCATCTGACACATAGATTCACCCATGACATTTCACACATATAGAATAGAGAGGACTTCTCCTTTTTGCTGAGACCTTGGTCACAGTGCGTCGTGTACCATAACAATTGATAACAGTCTCTCAGTCAGACTGGAGCAGCGCACACACATAACATTCCTCTCCCCTCCTCTCTCTGTTTCTCTCTGCCTACCTTTGCCTATAAAGCTTATGTCAAATTGTGACATCGCCGCTGAATATTTGACTCTGTACATTGATCAGAAATGTGTACATTGAGGTTCAGCCCTCTGACAATACATATATTGCAGAGAATGTTATGGTAAATAAATATACTTTTATGAAGACATCTTCCTAGACTCATGGCTTCAATTTATTTGGTTTAGATAAGCTGTTATATATACATTTAGCGGATGTAGAATTTTATTCTCTATCAATTATCCAATGTGATTTTGCATACATGATAGATATGATATATAGATTGGAGAAAAACCCTTATGATTATGATTGTGATTTCAACCATAATTGCTCAGTCCTATCTTCTCCTCTCCTCTCTCTCTCCAGTGGGGTCCCAGGACAGTCTGCTGGAGATCACCTTCCGGTCCACCGTGCCCCCGGTGCTGTGTGACCCCACCACCCCCAAACCCGAGGTGGCCGCCCTCAACCTGCCCTGCCTGGGCACCGGCGACGGGACCAGCAACGCCTTCTCGTCGTCCAGCGGGCCTCTAGGAAGCCCCCTAGGTAGGGACCAGTGTCTCCTCAAACTGGAGTGTTTCCGTTTCCTCCCGGGCCCCCCGGGGCCTCTCCCTCCTCCTCGGCTCCCCACGCCCTCGCCCCCGCCGAGGGGCCAGGTGGCTCAGTCCCCGCCCCGCCGCCTGGGCTCCCTGGGCAGCCTGGACTTGGCCAGGTTCCGCGAGTCGGGTATCGCCTCGGAGTACGAGTCCAACACGGACGACAGCGATGAGGACGAGGACGAGGATCGGGAGGACGACAGGGGGGAGGGGATGGAGATCTATGGCTGGGGGGCGGACGAGGAGACGTTGAGGCTGCTCAACGTCCTCAACAGGCAGGGAACGCCCGACTGCCTGGGGGACGAGATAGCCGTGTGACACTTTTTACCCCCGCTCCCCTAAAGCAGGACTGCATGGGAGACGAGATAGCCGTGTTAACACTTTACCCCCGCTCCCCTAAAGCAGGACTGCATGGGAGACGAGATAGCCGTGTGAGACTTTACCCCCACTCCCTTAAAGCAGCCCAGCACTGAGATAGGACACAGTAACTGCTCTGTAGGAAAACCACATAGCGGGCTAACCTCTGTCGGACGCGCACAAATACATGTAACTAAGGTTAGAACGATATACACATTTCCCGATATATCAGCCGTTTTATTAAGTGTATGACATCGGCCAGTCAGTGTTTTACGGTGGAGGTTCCTCCCTGACTGCAGCTACAGAAAAACTGTGTGTAAAACCTGTGAGGAAATGTGACTTTCTTTGCACATCTTACTCAACTGTTCAATAGTGATGTTGTTTTTTGTATGTAAATGAATTCCCAGAGTTCCCCCCCTACAGGAGCTGCTCACCTACCTAAAATAATTCCGTTAGTCTGGGTCTCAGTAGAGACTTTTAATTTCTCATGACGGTCAAACTGCTGCTTCAGAGGAATTGATAGAATACTTTTTGGCATGGGATTTGTCAAATGTAACGATATCGAATATCGGCACGAAATATCGTCTATTGGGGACTTCAGCCTAAAAATATCAGTCACATACAACCCATATTTGGTGAACCCTAATAAGGACCTCCTCCCACTCTTACACACACACACGCACACACACACACACACACACACACACACACACACACTGTACACACACCCTCACTCAAAGTGTCCTACAGTACACCCACTACCTGCCTACTTCTTCCTAAAGTGCTTTCGCTTTCTTTTTGTTTGCCTACTCTCTTTCACGCACAAATCACTGACTCATCACGTCACGCACACACACTGCCCACCTACCCCGTCACACGCCCCGTCACACACACACACACACACTGCCCACCCACCCCGTCACACACACACACACACACACACACACACACACACACTGCCCACCTACCCCGTCACACGCCCCGTCATACACACACACACACTGCCCACCCACCCCGTCACACACACACACACACTGCCCACCTACCCCGTCACACGCCCCGTCACACACACACACACACTGCCCACCCACCCCGTCACACACACACACTCACACACACAACACACACACACACACACACACACACACACACACTGCCCACCTACCCTGTCACACACACACACACACACACTGCCCACCTACCCTGTCACACACACACACACTGCCCACCTACCCTGTCACACACACACACACACACACACACACACTGCCCACCCACCCCGTCACACACACACACACACACTGCCAACCCACCGTCACACACCCCGTCACGGACGCACACTGCCCACCCACCACCCGCTGAAACAGCCAAGAATTTAATTAATATCGCTGTTGTCTTCTGACAACCACCGTTAGCTTCTCTTATCTGCGCATCTCATCGTAACAATTGTTATCATCAGCATTTCTGTGTATGCCCATGACAAGCGCACCTTGACTTGTCTGGCATTATTAAATGTACCAAATTTCTACTATTGCGACTAGTTTTCACCATTTGTCCTTCATGTACCCCTAAATGGCTCTTTGGTGTCCTTAGGAATATTCCCCATTGAAAGAAGTGCTAGCTGCGAGGCGAGAAGTCTTTACAGCCAGTGGTTTGAATGAGGAATGGTAACAATTCTCCTGTATTTCATATCATTTAAAGTGCTACATACACCTCATACAAACTCAAATTCAAAATGTCGCCTGTGTGCGCACGGTGGTCTTTATCACGGGGTTTGTCAGGATGCCAGTGGAACAGAGACGGAGCCACCAGGTGAAGTGGCTCCTCTGGGTAAAGATATGTACATACTGTAGACCTTCTGCCCTGCGGCTAGTCCAGGAGCTGGCTTTGGATTTGTCTGGATGGGGAGCATGGCTGTCAGTCATGCTGGCAGGAACAAGACTTTGGATGGGGGGAGGGTTCAGGACTGGAGAGAGACCGGTGAGCTCCAGGAACACCAGGAGCTCAGCTGTATAGACATTTTGTGCAAGGCTGGACCCAAATCCGGGGAGGAACTCTGTCAATGTCTGTACGTTTTGCTTGTACCTTTGCTCAGTTCTTAATTAATCAAAGACTATTTTTAGACAGAAAATATAACCTCTTATATCTGTATATATATCTATGTACTGTACAAATGTCTTTTTTCTACGTCGTCGTCCCGTGAAACCGCCCGCAGCGCTCCCTCCTCCGCTGGACTTCCGCGGACTTCCAGCCCTGTTTGCACTCTTCTTCTCTGTCTGCCTCTTTCTAATTGATGTAAAGCCGGGATTAGTCGGAGCTCGAGGAACGCCATCCCGTAAACAAACCGCTTCCCTCGTCCCGGAACATCGACTCGGGACCGCAGCCAAACCCCCGGCTCTGTGTACAGCCTCCAGGCCAAAAGGCAGATCTGTGTACAGCCTCCAGACGAAAGCGCAGTATTAAACTATTCACTTTGTTTCACCAAAGAAAGCCCCTGGAGTCTTTTTTTCCTCTGCTCGGCCCCAGCCTAGCAAACTGCACTCCGGTCAAAATCAGCGCACGCAGCTTTTCTTCTATTTGCTGAAGTGATTTAGAAATTGGAGCGAGTTGAAAGCGGATTGGGGGGCCACATCGCGGTGTGCGCCCCATCTCGTGCAAAGAGCCGTATAGTTCCGATATGATCGAGCCAATCTAGTGCGAGTCCAGTAAAGCCCTCCTCGCCCCTCTGACAGAGTTTGTATTGAAGGATAACAGAGATGCTATCGGAGATGCCACTTCTCTGAAGGTAATCTGGAAATCTGTGCTGAGCCTTGCCAAATGAATCTCAGATGAGAAGTAACCCGTGTGTGTGTGTGTGTGTGTGTGTGTGTGTGTGTGTGTGTGTGTGTGTGTGTGTGTGTGTGTGTGTGTGTGTGTGTGTGTGTGTGTGTGCACGTGCGCGTGTGTGTAGGCCGCCGGCTCTCCAACTTTTTCATGTCTCGACTCAGAGACAAATTGAGGCAACGCAGCCCTGTTTGATCAATATTTAGTTTTTTTACCCAGGGACCCCATAAAGTCTGAGTTGTTGATTTAATCTTGATGTGTAGAACTTATATATATATATATATATATGAGATATATATATATATGTGAGAGTGAAAGCTATGATGGCAGGAGTAGGGCCCTATGATTTCTGCGATGCGTCAAACACAGAAGTAATGCTGGGAATGATGTTGTAACAAATCCCATGGGAGATTTCTCCCAGATTTAGAGCAATTCCAATTCTATGAACCAGACAATCAACTGTTACGGTGAAATGAAACTGATCCTCATTTTGCTGGGGACCCCCTTGAACTTTCTTCAAAGATGCCCTGGTGGTCCCCAGACCCCGCTTTGAAAACCCCCCTGCTCTAGGAGTGTGGATGTGCGATTGCATCAGCATGGCTGTGAGTGAGACTGTGTTTTAACCTGGCCGACCCAGACAGACAGGAGACACAGAGCAGACAGACAGGAGACACAGAGCAGACAGACAGGAGACACAGAGCAGACAGACAGGAGACACAGAGCAGACACACAGGAGACACAGAGCAGACAGACAGGAGACACAGAGCAGACAGACAGGAGACACAGAGCAGACAGACAGGAGACACAGAGCAGACAGACAGGAGACACAGAGCAGAAAGACAGGAGGAATGTAAACATTGCATGGGACAGAAAGGAAGGAAGTAAAAGTGGATTATGAAAGAGAGGAATAGAGAAAGGCAACTCGTTGAAAAGCATCGCCGTATTTCAGATTTTGAAATAAAATATTATATTATATTAAATCATTGAAGGTCAATTTATGATCTTACTGCACTGTACCTGGCGTTGACATTAAGTAGTGGTAAATCTCAAAGTGTCACTTCAGCTCACTGTGGGATCATTTATCCTGCTTTATTGGAGTAATGAAAAAGGACATTGATAGAGATAGAGATCGAGATAGAGATTGATAGAGCCAATTAAGATCATTTTTCACTGTATATTTCCCTCTCTGTTGGAGGCAGTGTGCCAAAATAATTATTTGACAGACGTGTCTACTCGGAAACCTTGTCAGGCTGTCCATATCTGTTAAGATGGTTGGTAATATTGTTTTCCCCAATGGTTCTCATGGCTTTCAAAGTATTACGCTCCGCAGTGTCTTGATTGAGACTCAATAATATAAAGTAACCAATATCCACACTGCAGCCAACAACTGTGTTGCTGTTTTTACCTCTTTTCTAATGGAAAGCTCCTCCCACTCCATTCACTAGCTTTTAAAAGACAGTAGCTTGTCAGCCCCTCCCATTCCTGAAAATGTTCACATAATGGTGGAATCATTAAAGTGAGGTAGTTAACTTGTTAAAATAGTAAACTTGCTATCGACCTCTTCACTTGTCATTGTGGGACACCATGCGACTGGTGACACCATGGTTAGCTTAGCTAGCATTTATGCGCTGTGCTTTTCTAGGCTTGTCCTCAGTTGACCTCACACACACACACACACACACACACACACACACACAATCTCTGTTTTCCTGACTCCCCCGTGGCGTCGTCACCTGCACGTCTTCTACTGCATTATAGTCTTACTTATTTTTCTCTTCCTTCCAGCATCACTCCAACACTCCCTCTCATTATGCCCTCCTCTCCCCTCCCCTCCCCTCCCCTCCTCTCCCCTCCTCCCCTCCCCTCCTCCCCTCCCCTCCTCTCCTCTCCCCTCCTCTCCCCTCCCCTCCCCTCCTCTCCTCTCCTCTCCCCTCCTCTCCTCTCCTCTCCCCTCCTCTCCTCTCCTCTCTCCCCTCCTCCCCTCCCCTCCTCTCCTCTCCCCTCCTCCCCTCCCCTCCTCTCCTCTCCCCTCCTCTCCCCTCCTCTCTCCTCTCCTCCCCCCTCCTCTCCTCTCCCCCTCCTCTTCTCTTCTCTCCCCTCCTCTCCTCTCCTCTCCCCTCCTCTCCTCTCCTCTCTCCCCTCCTCCCCTCCCCTCCTCTCCTCTCCCCTCCTCTCCCCTCCTCTCTCCTCTCCTCCCCCCTCCTCTCCTCTCCCCCTCCTCTTCTCTCCCCTCCTCTCCTCTTCTCTCCCCCCTCCTCTCATCTCCTCTCCCCTCTCTTCTCCTCTCCTCTCCTCTCCTCTCCCCTCATCTCCCCTCCCCCCTCCTCTCCTCTCCTCCCCCTCCTCTCCTCTCCCCTCCTCTCCTCTCCACTCCTCTCTGGTCTCTGGGGTAAACATGGCCTCTGCCTCTGTTTGTCTTCCCTCCTCATGTCATTTGTATTTGTCTCATCCGCTCCTCCTGTGTCTTAACTAATACAACACTCTTTGGCTGAACTGAAATCAAATCACATGCAGAAGCAGAGGGGAGACTAGCGTGTGTGTGCACACGCGCGTTTCTGTGTGTGTGTGTGTGTGTGTGTGTGTGTGTGTGTGTGTGTGTGTGTGTGTGTGTGTGTGTGTGTGTGTGTGTGTGTGTGTGAACAGAGTGGCAGGTTCAACAAGGTTTGAACTCATTCCCACATGCTTAACTGGTTATTGATTTGCCTTGTAATGAATGCATTGAATACAGAAGAATTATAGCAAGAACGTGTTTTGTGTGTGTGTGTGTGTGTGTGTGTCTGACTGTGTGTGTGTGTGTGTGTGTGTGTGTGTGTGTCTGACTGTGTGTGTGTGTGTGTGTGTGTGTGTGTGTGTGTGTGTGTGTGTGTGTGTGTGTGTGTGTGTGTGTGTGTCTGACTGTGTGTGCGCGTGTGTGTAGTATGAGAGTGAGAGGACAGTTGTGGTGGTCACCTCACCTCACCTGCCATAATCCAGTGTCAGCAGACAGCTGGCACTGTGTCTGTAGCACACCTGGTTTGAGGTTTTATGGTTAATAGTTAATACTGTGCTGAATTGGTATATTTGGACTGCAGAGTCTCTCTAGTTTGATCTCAAATCTTTCTCTTATCCGTCTCCATATTTCTCTCTCCTCTCTCTCTCCTCTCTCCTCTCTCTCTCACACACACACACACACAGCTAACTGTAATTTGTGTGGGGTCAGGTGAGGTTGTGCTGTTAGTTGTGCTGACAGACATGTGGAGGTACAGGGTCAAGTGTATGTACACACTCACACACAGACACACACAGACACACACACACAGACACACACACACACACACACACACACACACACACACACACTCAGACACACACACACACACACACACACACACACACACACACACACACTCAGACACCCGTCACACACACACACAGACCCGGGCAGTGCAGAAATTAACGAGCTTGTCTGCAGCAGAGAACCAGAGGGAGCGACTTTAAAAGCGCAGCCATTAATCCTCTGGCCAGAGCTTTAATGAATAACTTGACACTAACATCACACACACAGTACTGCAGGCCCTAACCCACCTGTGTGTGTGTGTGTGTGTGTGTGTGTGTGTGTGTGTGTGTGTGTGTGTGTGTGTGTGTGTGTGTGTGTGTGTGTGTGTGTGTGTCCGGGGATTTGAACTGGCAAACTTTCCACTTTCACTTCTCTAACCCCCGCTTTCTTGCAATTATCTCGCCACACGCACTCACCCACACACACACACACACACACACACACACACACACACACACACACCCCACACACACACACACACACACACACTCACCCCCACACACACCCCCCCCCCCACACACACGCACTCACCCACACACACACACCCACACACACCCCCACACACACACAC